>NW_008607882.1:16815-21561 GCF_000691845.1 Merops nubicus
CCTCCTCTTCCCCCCAGTGTGGGCATTTGATGAGATACCTGATGACTGTTCTTTGACTAGCAACATCCTATACTTGATAATATTTTTAGCTCTAAAAGTGTATAGCAGTAGCTGTAAAAATCTAATTTAATTAGGTTTACTATCAGAAAATACTAAAATGTTCATAATTTGTGTGCTTATAATCTGGGACTTTGTAACATTATTGGCAGATAATTCTGCAATTCTCTTCTTTACAAGGCTGTGGCTCTAATCTGTGAAGCAGTTGGATACTTTCATCAACTCAGATTAGTCTGAGATTTCACTTTGATTTTTTTCATTATATTATACAGCATTTTTCTATTTCAATGAATAAATACAGTATTTTAGTTATCAAATTTTCACCCAGTGTAGCCAAGTATTAGAGAGAAGCATCCTCTGGATTGTTGTTCTTCCACCAAAGGATTATTTTTATATTGCAAAGGCACAGCATTTTGTGGGTGCAGCTGTGAAAAGGTGCAAAGGGCAGTAGCTGTGCGTGTCCCGTTGAACTTCAAAAGAAACTGATGCCAAAACACATCAGGATACTTGAGGCATTCCAGTACATTGGACAGTAAAAGAACAGCAATAAACATCAAATTCTTGAGAATTCGAATGGGGTGTTCACAGGTTCTGTCAAAAAAGATAAATAAGTGGGATAATCTTGTACCAATAGAACTGCATAACAATTGTATCAGATGATCTAATCAGAAGAAAAATTAAGTAAAAAAAGACTTGTACATGATCTTTAGGCCTAGATGGTCTGCATGCCAGAATAATGGTCTGATCATCTACAATTAATTTGGAAAAGTTGTAACCAGTTTGAAAACAGCTGAAGACAAACATCTGTCATGCTAGCTAAAAAGATTACAAATCTGTAAATTGACAGGAGAGGTGTAGGGGAGACAGGATGCAATTCTTCAGAAATCTGAAGCAAGGAATGCCACTATTACCATTCATTAAGCTGCATGTTTAGCTATGGTTAATTGCTGATATGAATGGTAGAAAAGGATGTCTTTGAATATCTGACATATAAGAGATTGATGATCAGCACACATATGAATGTCCAAAGATAAAATCATATCGGATAATGACACATTTTTCTGAGGAAATGAAAAAAATAAGAATTACCAGAGATTGTTATATTTCTGGAGTGTAATAAACCATTTGATACTGTGTCTCACAAAGCACTCTGTTGAAAAAGAGAAGATTGGTTTTGGTACAGTGAACACTTGTAGCAACATTGACAAACACCTTACTGGAGGATTGTATGAAAAGTGGCAGCTGTTAGGAATTAGACAGGAACGTTTTCAGTGAGATATCTAGAAAGAAATTACAGGGTATACTTTATTTAACGTCTCATGACTGGTCTTCTTTCACTACAGATTCCTTTGGTCAGGAACACCCTCGGTCTTATGATTCCCTGGTCCATAGTAGACTTCCTTTGGGTAATAATAATTCTGATGGTAATAATAATAATTATTTGAAAAAATCAAGTCTGTATTTTGCAAATTTCACTTTCTCCATTTGCAAGACAAATTCTGCTGCACAAGGTTTAATTTAGTTTCATCTCTAATAACGTTCAGGGGACTCTTCTGCTGGATCTATTGTGGGGGATGCATAAAGGTTGATTTTTAGGATAGCCACTCAGTCAGTTCAAACCTCCTCACACTGTATCTGGATGAAGTTTGGGCACATATGTGCACTGCTGAGGTAAGAGGCTGACTGGTAAGAAATGGTCTGAATTTAACATCAGAGGAGGGAGTTTGCTATTGCTATTTGGAGAACTCTGTAAGTACAGCAGCTAACTCCATTAGTAATACTAATAAGAAAATCTAAGAAACCTTAAAATGTAAAGTTTATCAACTCCTGAAATTCAGGCAGAGTTGAAAAAAGTGCTTCCAGGCAGTAGGTGTCCCAGTGTGGTACAGTAGATGGGACTCTGGCAGAAGCGGAAACTCTCCTCTGAAAGCGCTCACTACAGCAGTCAGAAAGCCAGGCTGTTCCCACCATCTAGTCCAGTGTCCTTGGAAAAATCCAAGGAGAAAGGATGGCTGTGACTGTACTGCATGGCAGCTGGTGCATTGCCAGCAGTTCCTTAGTGACTAAATGAACCCCAAAGGCCAGCTGAACCAAGTGGCTGGTATCATCCACCCAGGACAGCAGCATCTTTCTATGAATTGTGAGAAGAGCACAAAACTGACTTGGAGCAGAAAATGATAATGACCTAACATCACTCTGTGACTTGGCAAACCAAGAAGATCTCCAAAGATCTCTTTAGTTCAAAAGTCTTTAATATCCCTGCAAAAGTCACAACCATAAGCACTACTCACTGATAATTGCACATAAAAAAACAAAGACCAATGCCTCTGTAGCTTGGGCATCTACATCAGTGTCTGGAGTCTGCAAAAAGCTGCACCTTGAAGACACTGACAGGATGATATCTGCACACCTGAGAATCTGTTTGTTATCAGGGTTTCCAGGCCAAGTATATTCCATTGGATTTCTATGCGGAACAATATAAAAACTATAGATGACTCAACAACATAAATCTAAATATTCGATGTGTAGTCAAGTTACTTGGCAAGAAAGCAAAAATATGCTGAACAAGTCATCTGCTTTAAAAGGTACAAAGAACAGTGAGGGAGACAAGGTTTTTCAGACTGTTTCCTTTTCAAAGGACTATGTTTAGCAGCTGGAAAACCATGGTGAGTTCCAGGGCAGTGGAACAAGGAGTTGTGTAGTGTGTAGTCTTAGCAGAGTGAGTAAAGGCTATCAGGAGCTGGCTATGAGTGTGACAGATTTTTCTTTCATGCCTCTTTATTGCTGAAATAAAAATACAGAGGAAGGAATTATGCTTTAACATGGGGTACACTAAGCAAGTCAACAACTGAGTTGTTTCTGCTCTTCATATCCTTCTGTAACATACAAGATAACTGACTTTTCTGATATTTTTTTTTTCCACAGAATTTGCTTGTTTGCTTGTTATTGGTTTTATGTGACTGGTAGGACTTGTGATTTCAGATTCTAGCAATTCTAGATTCAGAATGCTAGAAGTACTATTTCTATTTTATTTAGTAATCTCTAGGAAAAAGATTTTTTCAAATTCATATTTTTCTGAAAGAAGAAAAAAATATTTTATTAAATAAATTAAAGAGAAATTTCTGTGAAAGTGTGCAATACGAACATAATGGAAGATAAACCAGAACAAAAAGTATGCCCTGGTAAAAGACTTAACCACAAGAGAAGCGTGTTTTCAAAGACTCATAAATAGCAATCAATTTTTGTAATCTTATGGGTTTATCTGTTTATTTCACAAATTATATGTTTTTCTTTTTTACAACATTAATTAAGAAGGTATTTCTTTTCCTCACTCTCCCTTCTTCCTAGAGGAACATCATTGAATGCTGTCTTCTTCTGAGATGCATAAAGGTCCCATTGACTTCAGTGAGAGCTTAATATCTACTCATTGATGAGAGAATATGATCCTAAGATGGATCCAATTAAAGCAGTGTCCAAAGAAAGATTCACTTCATAAAGGAGCTTTCACGAGGGTTGCCAGTGAACTGCAGTGACTTTTTTCACCCAGGCAGTACTCTGTTATTTTTGAAGCCCAGAGGTTTCACTGAATGTGTAACATCCATTAGAAAGCAACATGCTAATCAGAGTACTCTTGTTTTATATTAGGTTTTCCTTTTTTATTACCGTGCTAGCTGACATTTTACCTGACATTTTAGAACTCGGCTAGAAATTGTTCACTTTGGGTGTTCTGTCATGCTGAATGAATGTGAGCGCTCCATGCTTTTAATCAAAAAAAATGAGGTGGCCTGTTGCTGCCCCTGTGGTGAGGGGGACCCTGAGGCCCCGCAGAGCCTCACTGAAGTCTCTGGACCTCTGCGAAAACTCTGGTTCTATCGTCTCAGTTTTCTTTGGACCGCCTGCAAGTTTCTGAAAGCTGTGATAACACAACTGTAGCTTCAGAGCAGTGTGAGAAATCTCAGTGTGCGTGGATCCCATCAGAAAACTAGATCTAGTAAAAAGAAGAAACCCAAACGAGTAAAAATACAATGCAAAAATATAATTAAAATGGCTTAAATGACTAGCCCCTGTGTTGGTGAAAACATATGGAAAATTTAAAAGGGAAATTGCTGTAAGTACTGTGACAGTGATGACAGCTGTCATGACTATGTTTGATTAGATTCTGTTGTTTTTGAAATCCTCAACTTTGACTTTCTAATTGCATCTGATTACATTAGCTTCCCCATACTTTCAGGAAAAGTGTGTGTCTAACGATCAGCATTGCAGAAAAAAAGTGGCATCTTACTGAAAGGTTCACAGACAAAGTAATGATTTTAAAAACCCCAAATCCTAAAATACTGTTTTAAGAATGCTTTCTTTTAGGCTAAACATGTTATATTGAGCCAGATGCTGGCTAAAATGTGCTAAAAGAAGTGGAGTTCACTGAAGCCTGACATTCAGATGATGATTTGGGGTGGACTCTCCTGCCCAGCCAGGGCCAGTGGCAGGAGGCAGGATTCAGGGAGAGCCTCCCTCCAGAGGGAGATGCTGCCCAGTGAGTTCCCATCTTGGCAGAGAGGCACTCGTCCCCGGCTCCACTCCTTGCAGTCGTTGCTAGCCTTAGGAAAATGGCTTCACCAGGCTCCTGGGGTTCTGGTGCAAGCCAAATGCCACTTTCACTCATGGCCCCAAGCGCTTGGCTCTGGGATTCCT
>NW_008607882.1:21592-44513 GCF_000691845.1 Merops nubicus
CATACACTCCTAGTGAATTTTATCCCCCATTCTTGTATTCTTGCTTCTCCAAGCAAGGAAGTTGACAATTTAATGATGTATGTGGCTTTTAAAAGATTTCTGTGCTGTATTCAAATTTGTACTTTTATGAAACCCCATCTGTAGTTTGCACTTCTTTGAGGCAGCTGAGTGTCTGGGTGAGGCAGTAAGGGTATTGCCTGGGCTGCCCACAGGAAAGGGACATCTGCCACACTTGAGCAGCACAAGAGCAGGAGGTCCCCCTGCGCCAGCACCTCATATTTTTCAGGGTTGTGTGACTGGGAACTTGTGCATTAAGCCTTATATCTGTTACTCTTCGGCGCCTGCTCAGGCACAGGCTGCGTGCCGCAGTCCGGCTGGCAATCCCGAACATCGCTCTCAACGCACCGCCAGTCCCGCCCTCGGCAACCGCTCTGCAGTGTGAACCTCTCCCTGCCAACTACAGCCTGAGAGAAGCTTGTTAAGCAATGGAGACTGACATTTGCCCCTTGAGAGAGCTGCCTTTATTTGGGAACGTTATCAGATATTAGAATGATTCGTCTGCTACTTCAGGCTAGCCATTCAGTTTTCCTTCAAGTCAAATCAAACAGTCTCTCTTGCCGTGAAAACCAGGGAAGGCAGGCAGAGTAAGAGAAGGGATGCCTTATAATTAAAATCAGGCTTGACCTTACACCTTACTTCATTCTACTACTGAAGAAAATGTCAGGGTTTGCTTCCAAATATTTTGGCGCTCCAAGCAATATTCAGCCATAGCAGTGTAGCTTTAGACTGAGCAAGAGCTAGCATTACAGTAGGGAGACTAGCTAAGTACTTTTAAATGCTCTTAATCTTAAATGGCAGCATAATCTTTGGAAAAAATTTGGTGTGGGCCTTCAAAAAAGTTGACATTGACATAGTCATGAAGTGGCAGCTGACCTGCAAGTGTGGTGTTGCCTAGCAATCCCTCACCATCAGGCAAATTGGGAAAGTGGGTTAGGATGTTTTACACCAGGGAAGAGAGAAATGCTAATTTTCTCCGGAAGATTCCGGTTTCTGTGGTTATTAGGAGGTATATTCCATCTTAACTCCCTCTTTTTCCTTTTTTCTTTTTCTTTTTCAACAAGTTGAA
Source organism: Merops nubicus (assembly GCF_000691845.1). Taxonomy (NCBI): domain Eukaryota; kingdom Metazoa; phylum Chordata; class Aves; order Coraciiformes; family Meropidae; genus Merops; species Merops nubicus. The sequence goes on from NW_008607882.1 coordinate 22,719, forward strand.
AAGCATTTTGAAACGGATCATCAGTTCAAAGAAAAGTCTGTGAGACTGCAAGTGTGTTTGCTTCCAGAAGACTGATTTAACAAATGGTTGATACAACTAATAAGTTTGAAGGGAAGGAATAACGAATAACACAAAGGGAATGTTGTTCTAACACTTCTGTGGAAGTTTTCATAGCCACTTTGATTTCTGGATCAGTTGCCAGGTTCCTGATCCTGCCACAGAATCCCTGGAGGTGGGATGCTGAACCTGCCTGGAGCCCAGCTATTGTCAGAGGCTGTGCCAGCCCACCTGAGCTCACTGCAGGACCCAGGCCTGAATTCACTAGAGGTTTACATCAAGATACATGAAGCAGGAAAAGTTCACGTGCTCCCTGGCTCAGATCATTGGGGAGCTTTTGTACCAACACGGTAAATGGAAAGGGAGTATTTTGAAATTGGAAGCTTGGTGGCAGATGTTGAGAGTTTGATGGAGATAAGGAGCTTCTTTCTCCCTCTTCCTGCTTTGATGTGTAATCCACTTTTCATGACTCCACAGCAGCAGATAAGGAAGGGAAGAGGCATTTTGCTTCACCCTGCTTGCCTAGTCCAGACAGATCTCTTCCTGGCTGCAAGCAGTAAAGTGAGAACTTTTGTCTTACTATAACCAGACGTACTGGTTATACTGTAGAAGACAAGGGATTCAGTGATGCCTTTTTGTGTATTGTGTAGTTGACAGAACATCTTTCCACTGTATGTGATAGAGATCTCTCTTGCTTTTCCTTGAGATTTTTCTTGTCTCTTACAAATCACAAGAAGAGTAGCTGTGGTTCCATCTCCTCATCCCTGAAAAAAAAAAAAAAAAAATGGTAGCCAGGCAGTTATTGTGCTTCCAGAGTGTCGGGCTATAGGAGTGCCAAGCATCCTTGTGTAAAATAGAAAAATTCCTGGTACTGCCTCCCACTTAGGTCTGTACAAAGCTTAAACCCAGACCAAGCTCTCACTTTCAAAGATTTCTGTATAGAATTAATGTTGCACTCTAATTTAAGGTTGAGTTTGTCACACCTCAGAAATACACCCACCCAAATAAGAGGTGCAGCGTGTTTGCTATGTGTGACACATGAGCTGCTCTATACAAGGATCTTGAGAACTGAAGCATAGTATAGGTTAGAGCAGGTGGAATATTCAGAACTGTAATATGTGTATAGGAAAGTATTATCACATGTAGTAGCTGCCCTTAGAGAATAAACACAATAGGTTTTCATTTGCTGGTTATTTTAGCGCATGGTCAAAGAGTGAAAAGAATTTAATACCTCTGTTGCTTGATCTGGAAGTCTGACATTTCTATAGCTGATGACAAATGATTGTCCAGGCACATTTCTGAGTTTATTTAGACTGAGAGGTAGCTGTTATCTTTCTGAATGTCAGAATGCTTGTCTGAGGAATACAGATGCTCCTCTCCTTTAAGTGACATTAAGTGTGTGAGAGCAGGATGCACAAGGGTCAGATACAGACCCCTTTGTGCAATAAACTATTCCCAAGTCATAAATGATCTCTTTATGTGAGTTTTCAGAACGTTTTTGCCTTGACCTTTTAACACAGGCAATAGTACTTCTGCTTGCTAGGCAACTGATTTTTGCTCATCTCCTGAGAGGTTAAAATGAAATAGCAGTGAATTTTTACAGCTGCTTCAGAGGACTGCAGAAAGAGAAGGTATTTAATCAGAATGCATAGCTTCAGGAAATTACCAACTGCTATTATGACAATAACTGAAAATATTTCAAAATCTCCCACCGTTACAAATGGGTCTGCTTGCCAGTGTATCATTTTAATGGTAATTTTGAGAGGAGACAAAGCCTGACAACACGTATCATGATAGGGAAATCAGAGCTGCATCCAGAGAGAGCAATTGCAGGCAGGAAGCAGTGGGAGAGTTTCACAGTTCCTTTCAGATAAGAAACGTAAGCAACATACAAATGCGGAAAATAAATTAAATGCAACATAAAAACCTCTTTCCTAAGTAAGGTAATGAAGAAAATCCCCCACAAAATGTACCTAAAACTTGCTGTGGCCATGTGTTTTCCCACTGTTATAGCTGCAGCTTCCTGTGACTTTTACAATAAAAACCATAACCAAACACTATTAATGATTTAGTAACACTGAGTGAAGTGACTATGCATGTTTTATAAATATTTGGCTTTTGTCTTTATTAAGACAGATTTTGCTAAGCTGACAAATTGCTGATTCCAGTACAGAGGGCAGGCTTCTGTTTGACCCCCAAGTAACAGAGAGAAAATAAATTTCCTTTTATATAAATGATAATAAAGCATTTTAACCCAAAGTTCACACAAAGTCTAACCGTATTCCTATCCTCACGTAGACTTCACTTTTGCAGGGTGCTGTGCAAGCTTCACTTTTTCAGAACTGTGTAAAACTGCATCATTGTATCTGCCTGACAAATTCCTGAAGAACCGTGAAGGTCCTGGTGGTGTCTGCACAGGCATCCTGTTAGCTTGCACGCATCATCTGTGCCCTCAGTGTGGTATTCGTGGCCACAGCCTGCTTCCTCCCGCTCCCAGCCTGAGTGGCTGCTCGAGGCTGCAGAAGCAGGCACCTGGCTCTGGGGCTCTCTGCTGCAGTCTTTCCTCATCAGGATGGCAGCCATCTCTCATGGTCATTACTGCTGGCCCTTCCCCAGCCTGGACAAGGCACCTGCGGAGCAAGCCGTGCCTTTGACCTGTAGAAGGTGGGCCACAAAGTGGAGATTGTTCCTCTGTTTGCTGAGAACGTTTTATTTACAAAACGGGCAGCCTTGGCGGGCTGAGGGGCCTTTAGCAGAGAGGAACTGTGGAACAGGAAATCTCAGGCTGCGGCCAAAACCAGAGTAACTGTGCTAACATGTGAAAAGTCATCTGACAAAAGGCTGCTGCCAGAGGGGCACAACTCGGAGGAGGAATAGCCTCAATACGTTCTTTTTCTTGGTTTTGGTTCCAGAAGATGCCTCTGTCTCATGACTGTAATAATGCTCAATCATCATGCTATAATTAAGGGCTTTTCATGTAATCATCTGTAGAACTGATTACTTTGGGCTATACCCTGCTCATGCTGAGCTTCCTGGCAAAATTCCCACTGCCATCAGATAGAGAAGAATTGGCCCTTTCCTTAGCAGTATACTGCTATTGTTTGACAATACCATACTTTTCAGACAGTTTGCAGTGGGGATTAAATATTTAGAAATATTTATTTATTTTTGAAATATTAAAATGGCACCATAGATCTAGCACTCTTCCTCAGAAGCCTGAGATTGTTCTTGTCATTATTGCTTCCAAGGAGTACAACACCAAAGCGAGGCATGAACAAGTATGAAAAAGATTTTATCCAAGAAGCTGAAAATGATAGACTCTCAAGGCATGAAAAACAGAAAGGAAGATGAAAGATTTTAGATGATACAGCAACATTCACTTGCTTTTTCTTACAGCAAAAATTAACCAATTAGGCAATCAAACCCACTACCATTTCAAGAATTAATACACCCAGAGATTTATGCATTACTTTTAAAAATTGTACTTCAACAATTTTAGCCAAGTTTTGCCATTAACTCTGATGGGACCAAGATGCCCAGGAGATGATTAGGATGACATTTATAGGGATAGCCAGAATACACATGACATGAGCTCTGTATGCTCTTATTTGTAAAGGCTATGTACTTGTTGTTGGAAGTACTGAATGCATGTATGTAATTCATTTTTACTTGAGCTGGAGTTCAGGGTGTGCAGCAGTGTTAGAGAACAGACCTTAATTTCCTGTCACAACAGGCAAGTGTCTCTATATTTGGGTATTCTTGCTCTTCATAATTTGCACTGCAGTTGCAATTAAGGGATACCATTATAGACAACAATTCCATTGTACTAGAAATAACAGTTGTTCATTACTCCAGAGGCCTTCGACTCTAAAGCCAAGGCAATTATTTGAGATAGCTTATTGAAAAGAAAAGTGAAGAGCAAATTCCTGCAGTGCCTGTCTTTCGGCACCAACCGCAGGTGCCTGGATGTGGAGGCTGTTAGGTTGAACCCCTCTGCTTGGCCAACACGCAGGCAGGCAGGCCACTCCAGGTGGTGGCAGAGGTGACTGAGAGCTGCACAAGGAGACGCTGCAGCTTTCTCCCTAGGGACCGTGTAGGTCGGGGCCGGGGAGCCCAGCCTGCTCCCATCAGGGACAGGGCAAGCTCTGGGCTGTGGAACCGCAGCTCCCGTGCTTGGGCAAGAGATGTGGCATTGCCAAACGTTATTTCTCCCTCCTTCCAGGAAAGCTTTTGATGCTGTTCCTGGTCAGAAGGAGAGCAGGAGAATATTCCATTCTGCAGCTTGAGTTTTCAATGAACTAGGCATTCGTGAGTGTGTTCAGGAGAGCTGGTCACCAGCTCGTGCGGCTGAGGCATCTCCTGCAAGGGCACCACAGAATATGTCCTGCCTAAGCACCCAGTTTCCAGCCACAGAGAAGGAAATAAAGGGGTTACAAAGATGGGTCAGGAGGTGTAGGAGCACATCTCTACCTCCCAGTGTGAGCATTGCCTTTATAAGTAGATAATATGGGTGCATCTGCGTTACCCTATGCTGTGCTGTGCCATAGGTCTTGTATGCTTCCACAGCATCTTAAACCATGTTTCTTAAGGATTATGCTCCACAAATACTTTCAAAAAGGTCCAGTGTTAACCAAAAGTGTCAGAAATATCCCAAATATAGTGTATAGCATGGGGATTTTTATGACTCTGCGCTAGCTCAGCAGAAGCAGACAGGAGTGAAAAGGGGCTGGTACTCCAGGGGAGTTTTTCCAGGGATCAGGTCCAGTTTGATGGCATGGCCTGAATACCTGCACAGCCTAGGAGTGTCCCATGGAGGGCCTCTTCTGCCATAGCCCAGAGGGCTCTAGGGTGCAAGCAGGAGCTCTGCCTGGAGAAGAGCACTCCTTTATCTGAACTAAAAGACTCGTGAAGGTGCCCCACCTGCTGCCCGCACGGCCACGTGCAGGAATTGTGCTGTCAGAAAGACACTGAAAATCTGTTTTTAGGCATGGTGCTTCAGCTGGCTGATCTATTCTGTAAGCTGATGCACTGAGCCATTTTTCAAGAGGTGCTACGGTCTGAAGCACGGTGTAAGACTGAGGGGTGCACTGCTTCTAATCCCAGCTCTCCCCTTGAAACAACACTTCTCTTTGTCCAGCATTTTATCTGCTTACTCACCTCACTTGGATTTTGTGAGGATTCAATTTTGCATGTTAGTCCAGAGATGTAAAGGTTTCCATGTAACTACACACATTTAAAAAAAATCTAAATACAGTAATAAAGCTGCTTTGTCATCACACTAATATAAAGGAAGAAAGAAAGAAAGGAAGGAAGTGAGAAGGAAATTCAAACCCCATGATCAGGATATTGTCAAAGAGAAGAAGCGCTGAAAGGTTCCAAAACTTAGCTAGTAAAACAACAGTGGATGAAAAAGTTTACTGTTGGCAAATATTAATTTTCATCAAATTGCAAGTGTTTCCACAGTGCTGAGAATCTCCTCCCAACATCCTTGTCAAAATCAAAATATTCTGCTTTGTGCTTTGGAAGTGTTTAATTTTTCTATTCCTTTCATGTTGACTTTGTAATCATATTGGAATACCAAATTAAATATTACAATATATTTCTAGTAGATGCTGAGGTTAATGATATATGTAGGACAGTGTTTTGACAGTATCTATATTTAAAACCTAAGAATCATAATTTTTCTGAATTTTTCTGAGAAGAATCTGAATTTTTTTATTCTGATTCAGCATGAGAACAAATGTTGAAATGTTAGTGTTTCCCTGAGAGCGGAAATTCTTAACAGCTGTAATTATAATCATCCTAAATAATTTTGTTTCCAAAGCCAACTAGAGCAATGGCAGCTAGAATATGCAAGCCTACATATTGTACTCTGTTGATATTCACAGCTTATGCTTTTCATTTGAGCAATTTTCCTTAATTTTTATTTTCTTCTTATGTATGTGACTTATGCAAGGCACATTTATTCTAAAATAGCTTTCAGTCATTTATATATTTTGCTCCATTGTTTCTAACATCAGACAGCACTGGGATCTTAGCAAAGAATATAACGTTTCTAATTTTATAAGCTAACCTTTGTTTGACCTGTTCTCTTCCTGGTTAGGTTATGAGAGTAGAGAAAAGCAGACTATTGATAGTCAAAGAAAAATATGTATGGAAAGTTTAAGATTTTTCCAGTAAACTGTTCAGGTCTGAGCTCAAATCTTTTTTAGCACACAAGACTTTTTTTTCTTCAGTATTTCCTCTCTTTTTATGACTATGTCCAGAGATGCTCACATCCCCAGGTGAGAGCTGGGAGTATTTCAGGGGAAGAACATGGCATCTGGAACATTTTTTTTCAGTTTATACATTTATAATGTGATTTAGCTGTACCTGCCAGCTCTGCAGCTTGGCTCGGGCCATGCAAGCTGACCGTTGTTTTTCTAGCTGCTGTCCTATGGGATTTATGGTTCTGCAGGAGAAACCCACCTCCCACTTCCACGTCTGAAACCCCGCCGACAGTTAATGGCGTTGTACGAAGGTAGTTGAGGATATCATTTGGCCTGCAATTATGTGGAATCACATGATGCTTTTATTTCTTTTTTTTTTTTTTTTCCCCTAAGGTCACATTGTGGAGCAAAACCACAGCTTAATTACAGGGGCACTGTGGTCAGTAAATAAATCTGAGACTCAAAGGTGGTGTTGTAGAGATTAGTGATAAGGCAGAAGAATCCTACTTTGGAGGAGAGATCCTCTACAGCATTTACATTGTGTTCAGCACAGCTTTTTTTTGTTCTTGGGAAACCTGCCCCAAAAAGCAGGCTGGTCACTCAGAGGGCTGAAAAGGCCCCCAGGGATTTAGAAGATGGAGGACTGTCTCCCAGGTTGCCCACAGAGACCACTGGAGAGAAACAAGGCCTTTTTGTTACAATTGGTGGAGAGAAACGTTTTTGTGTTGAAAGGTGATTTTTGCTGCTGTTTTGTTTTCTGTTTGTCATCTATTGTTACAGACCTGAAAGGGTGCTCGGTGTTTCCAGCCAGCCTTTCCTCCCTAGCCTCCCTTCTTCAATAGTCTAGAATATTCTGCCTAGCTCTGCCCTTTCTTTTCATTTTGCAGTTGTGTGTCATGTCCAAAGAGAACCAAAGCCTACTGAGATGTGTTTCATGGAATTGCTGGGCTTCATGTCTTGCCCTTCACATGTTTCCAGGGCAAATTCTCAGCCTGAGCATTTTATGTTCTTCTTGTACTGATATTAACAGCTGCAAATTAGCTTTTGACAGGAAGTTTGCAGTCTGGCTATAGCACCAGAACTTTCATGGAAATAGTTGGCAGTATGGGCTATGAGACTGTGAAGCCACTCTCTTGATCCTCGAGCAGGATGGTATCCACTGCTGAGGTTTTGCCACTCTGTGGCAGAGAAAACGGCAGCTGAAGCTGAAACCTCATGTTAAGCCTTTAACTTCTCACGTCACTTGACTATACCCTCTATGGAACGTGATACTGGATTTGCCCTCCTTGCTCTGCTAGGAGATGAAGCAATTCCTGACAGGGAGCGTCTATCTTCATTGCTGCTATTTTGACTGGAATTTAGAATTTGGAATTTGACTGGAAATTGGACACTAAAGATGCAGGAGACAACAACAATGCCTTTCAGAATATTAGGAGATGAAGAAATACGCTTGAGGAGCTGGCAGATTATCAGAGGGAAAAAAGAATTAGAAAAATAATTCTCTGTTAGGAAACCAGTATTTGTTTGCTGACTCTACTGATTAGTCCATAGGGGTTTTGTCATATAATTGTCACTAATCTTAGTAGATACATTGCTTTCTAGACACATAATAGGGCTCATTTCTTAGATTTAAATACTTTCAATGATTCTATAAGCAAAAAGGGAAAAAAAAAAAAAAAAGGACACTGAGAAAGCAGAGCCTAAAATTTCACAAAATTACTACAGGAGGATTTCTTCTGCTTCCCAGACTGCCAGTGATACTATCAGAGCTTGCTGGCAATCGTGAGTGCTTGATATTCTGGCAGTGACCCTCCTGGCTTCCCAGCCAGCTTCTCAGAAGAGAGTCCCTGCATGGAGACGTGAGAGCACGAGCTCGTGTTTCTCTGTGGAGATGTCAGAGGCAGCAGCCTTATGCTTGAAATGCAGGTACAAGGTGAAGAAGGATAAACAAAAGCTTTGCAGAGAGTGGGTTTAAGCAAGGAAACAATATCATAAATAAATTACTGGGTAGATGAGGTGCCACACTTTTTTCTCACTTCCAAGCTCTGCCTAGGAAGGCTGGTAAATAAAACCAGTCAATCCATGAAGCAATTCCTAGACAAGGAAATGAGTTAATGAGCAGCAGGGAGTGGAGCTTTTGGAAGGAGGCTGTGTGCACCGTCACTACCTGCTCACTCATTTTCCCCTTGAAACAAATATTTTCTGCTGTCATTAATGATAATTTGTGGAAATGCTGGGCAGAGGTGATTAAATCACTCCAGACTTCAGATGCATGTGTTTTTTAGTCACTAAATAGTCTGGATTAGTTTTTGATTAGTGGCTACAGGTTATCAAGAAATTTATCTTCAGGGTAGTGAAACCCATTCTCCTATCGCTTGTTCACGTGGAATAAATTCGAAGTCAGTAGTGTGCCACTGATGCATAGCAAGCTTAATTGAAGGTAAAATGATTTCTATTTGCAGGCACAATGATAATACTGAAAGAAGAGTAAAGTTCCCCTTTGTGCAGGAGGCCTGAATGCAGCAAAAAATCATCTCCCAAGCACTCAGGATGATGTACTTCTTGGCCCTGACTAAAGGAGTGAACGAATTTCATTCAAAAGACACAAACCAACCACATATAAAAACATACATGCTTTCCTACTGGAATCATTGTAGTCGTTAAAATGGAAACTGGTTGGTCTGGGACCAAAAAAAACCCCACCCAAGCTCAAATATATTTACTGAGTAGGACCACCAGCCAGTGCAATGATCAGAAAAATGACTTGAGGCTATAAGGGAAAGTCATTGAAACTATCAGCGTAGTGCATAGCAAAAAAAAGCTAATGAGATAATAGATTGCTCTGTCTAAGCAAGAAAATAACAGACACCACATCTGGTTCTTGGTATATGGAAAAATGTTTTTTTCCGGAAAAAAAACCTTGAAGTAACTGTACACTCAACAGCTATACATGTATGACATAGGTTGCAGCTTGTGTATCAATGTGTACATCAAGTGTTCGCTTCTAGAAAATTTCACTGATTTTTTTATCTTTTTAGAAAGTAACATTTCAATACAGACTATGAGCATAGAGAATGACACAGCAAAAACAAGAGAGAATTAATTAGCATGGTTTCCCCCCCAGCAGGAAAACCAAAGAACTTATTACAGGGTTCAAACAGTCCTGAAAATTCCACGTAGCAGCAGCAGATAATTAAAGACAAAAAGTTGAGACCAAGCCTTATATTTAAAATATTTCAAGAACTCATCACAAATACTTTTTTTCCCCCCTTTCTTATCTCATCTCGCCCTCCTTCCCTCAAGTGGCAAACAAGAGTTATTGGGGAAGAAAGGGCTGAAAAAAGATTACTTACAAATTGTCCTTAGCAGCATAGTGGCCAAGTTGGCGATGTGGTCCTGGAGTGTGGCTGGAGAGTGGCAGAGGAGGAGAACTGTTGTGTGCTGATGAGAGAGCAGATGCTGTCGAAGGCATTTTGTGGCGTCAGATGCGGTTCTGGCTCATCTCCATCGGCAGTGCCGACCTCATTACTCTCAGCGTGGGAACTGATTTCAACCTCTAAAGCCGGGGCTGGATGGCTGTAATCAGGTGTGCCAGTGCTGGAGACAGCCACGAGAGCCTGTGAGTAGAATTTTAGGAAAACATCCAGTGTAGTTGTCGCCTGTATTTTCATATTATCTCGCAGTTAAAAATAGGGAGGAGAGCGGCACGGTATGACTAGCCAGTTCTGTGCAGGCCTTAACAAGAACATCTCTTGTCCGTGGCTCACTTCATACTCTTACTTCAGTCTCTGCCTAGTTGACACTTGCAGTTTTGCACTGTAAATATATTAAAGAGTTTTTATACCGACACCTTTTTCCATGTATCAGTCTCAGTTACATTAATAGACACTCCATAGTACACTTTGAACAGGGGGTGTCTAAATAAAAGTTAACAGATTGTGTTGTATCGTGAACTCCCTCTGAAGACATTAAAAAAACTCTTACAGTAAACAGGAAATGAGTAAGCAAAAAAGCAGTATAGAAAATAATAAGTGGTTTAACAATAGACTGGGAATTTTGCTTGCCACCCTCGTAGTACAGAAATAAAGGGCTATGCAATAAACTTAGAAGGTGGTAAATGATAAAATATTAAAATATTTTGAGGCTAAATGTATATAATCATATACATAAAGCACAGCACGACTTGACAAGACAATAAAATTAAAAAATAATTTGGAGCATCATCTACATATCAAATATATCTAAAGAGACAATTAATGGCAGCAAGACAAAAAAATGGATATTAAATCTTCAGAATTTTAGTCTAACAGCCACTAATACCTATCAGTATAGTAGGTGGAGATGAGAAGGAAACTGATTATCGTGTAGGAGGTTGTCTGCTGAGAAGATTTTAAACTTCCCTCTGAAGTGTCTTGTCCTGGTCATTTTAACAGATACATACAAATCTATGCTGATCTTCTGCCTCAGCCAGTGCAGCTGTTCAGTGCTTGAGCCCATCCCTGAACTACAGACCATGCATTCATCCATATGCTTTTCTCAAGCTGAGTAAAATTTTCTTTCATAACATCATGATTTAAATTAACCTTTTGATTAGAGCAGGAGCAGTTAATAATTAAATAGAGGGAAAACTAAACCTGCAAGTAAAAAAAAGCTATTTCTTTGGGCCTGACTGATGGCAAATTTATGCCCTTTTCTGTAAATAAGCTGTATTTTGATTAAGTAGTCAAGTTCTCTGTCTGTTTGTACTCTCCCTATTTAATCAACAACAGCAAGAGAGATAGAATCAGATCCTTGATTGCTATTGATGGCTTATTGTAAACAGTTGGTTGCCAGACAATGCAAAACAGGGGCATGATTGATATTGTGACAAACAAAAAAAACCAGGAAGGCCAGATGCAAAATGTAGTTTTTACCTTGATCCCTCCTTGAAAAAAAACATTTGAACACATAAATTGGTTGTTAATAATCTCATTATTAGGAAGCGAAACCCCAACAAAAGACAGGCTGGCCACGAGCGAGATAGGTGCAAGACCCAACATGCAAGTGTCAGGAAACCCCCGTGTTTTGCAATTAGAAACCCAGGCAGTGAAATCGTGAGCATAAAGCCACTCATCCTGCACGTAACGTATGGTTTGGGTTGCATGCTTTCCTTTAATCTGGAACAGTAGTAAGGGCTCCCAGGTTTACACTTCTGATAGATAAAAACCTGTTTGCTAAGGCTTGCAGCTTGAACGTGTGGTTACCAGGAGAATTTGCTCTCCACCTATAATTTTTGTGTAACAAGTGCATGTCATGGCCAATATAACTCTTTTATTCAAAGTAGTAATGATGCTGTAGTGTGATTTAGATAGAAAATCTCTGCTCTTCTGAGGAAAGAAGTAGCAGCATAAAACCACACCTTTAAACACTTAGTTAAGTCCTGGGTGCAAAAAACACCATTTCCCTTCCATACGCTTAATGAAATTTCAAAATGTTATTTTATCTGTTTGTACACATAAACATGCCTATATGTTTACAATATGTCTGTATATTCTGTTTTCTATTACGAGAAGTTGTCTAAACTCATGTTAGTAATCTTGACTTTAGATAAATCTGCTCTGAAGTCAGTGAGCAGGAAAACATCTAGCTGGAATTGTGGGATAAACTGTTCTGCAATACTGAACTAGCTTATCCTAAATTTATCAATTAACAGAACGCCATGTAGTGGATTACTGAGTGATGATCTTTTGCAAGTTTCTAGGAATAAAAGACAGTCTAGCTTTAAAAAATAGCTTTCAAGATTACAACTCTTCACTTGAATTATTGGTTGGTTTGGATTGTACTAGATGAAAAATACTTGTTATAAAACAGTCTTAAATTTTAGTTTTAAAAGATTCTTACACATGTGAACTACCTATGTCATTTTATAATGTTATGCTGGTAGTTAAAAGCATACTCTTACACAAACAACAAAAAAAATCCAACCACCCAGAAACTAAAAATATATCTAACATCTAAACAAGTGGTGATAGCTGAGGCCCTTATGTTAGGCTTACCATCATTAAAGCCTGAATATAAATGACTGATACTACTGTAACAGCAGCAGCAGATTAGAAAACAATACAAATGCAAGGCTAATCTAGAATTTGAAATGCATCATTTCTATCCACTGTGCCTTGTGGGAATCCAAACAGTATCTTTCAGGCTCAAGCAACCTCGTCTCTCAGGGCAGCTGAAAGACTGAGAAATGCCCACTTTTTTACATCTTTGAGAGTCTCTAGTGAAAGATTTTTTTAAAATGTCCAATCTTTCATTCTGCACTGTCTCAGAAGACTGGGATGTGATGATGTTGTTGAATTAAACTGCTGTCTTAATAGACTTGGAAATTAAACTGTATAATGATTGTAAATGATGTATAATCAAAATAGTTTATTACCTCTGAAAATGATGAGGACTAATATCAGATGTATTATTGGAATCAGATATCTTTTGATAATTCTGAAAGTTTTCTTAATAACTGTCAGGATGAGCTGTTGGCTTTCTCCAGCCTTTATTTTTATCAGCAGAATGAATGGTCTTTCATAATTTCTAGAGGGTCAAACTACAGTTCTGAAACATTTTATGCTCTCTCTCACAGACAAGTGCTAGAGAAGAAAGTATAAGGTCTGAGCCTGGCTGAATCTTCTCTGCAGTTGTTCTTAAGGCAATTTGGCACCGATCACACTATGATTTACTTTTATACTGACAAAAATGAGGTGAAGAATGAAAAATAAAGCTCAGTGTTTACAGATACTTGGATCACCTCAAGGACCAGGAATGAGAAACAGTTTTTCAGATGTGTCCTCTTACCTCATTTATGTCACATGAATTTGTCCTCAGGCATAGCAGGACCTTTTTATTCTTTTGTTTAACTTTTTCCTTAAAATTTAAAATTATAAGTCTGTTCATTCCTTGGCCTTGCTAGCTTTTTACACAGTTTCTTTGTGCTTAGTAAATTACTGGAATGTTATCGAATAGCCAAAATCCAAACCATTACTGCACAAGCCAAACATAAACAAGTTATATAACACCGCAATCATTCATTTATTGAAGTAAGTGGAAAATTCAAGATGTACGTAATCTTTTTGGACAACTGACAGGCAGGTGTGATCAAGAGAATGGGGAATCCAGTGATTGTAAGCAGATAGAGAGACAGGTTTGTCTGGATGATTAGAAAGTGAAGTGGAATTGGGAGAAACAGAAGAAAGCATTGGCTGTCCCAGGACAAGGAAAAGTAACAGTAACAGTGCAGAGACCACTGGGGAGTTTAGAGGAACCAGAGGCACCAGTAATAACTGTTTAGGGAGATTCAGGAGCCAGAACCCATTGAAAAGAGGAGTGCAAAGCAGCTGTGCCAGAAAAGTGGTAAAAAGAAGTGCAGAGCAGGTTTACAGAAAAGTTGGACCCTCTCTGATTCTCAATAAACCCCCCATAGATTGCTATGGAAGGGAAAAAAGTAACACTGGGCTTCAGGCATCTCCCAGCTCAGGGGCAGCTGGCCCCAGCCCAAGCCTTGTTGAAGGATGGATGGTTTAACTGCACCAGGCTTTTCAGCTCCACTTACTTTCAGATGTCCTGACCCTACAGACCAGAAAATTGCCCATCTTCATCCTTCCCACTGCATGCCATGATCTGAGTTAGCAGAGAGCTGGACCATTTTTCAGCAAAGCTAAACCAAAGTCAACCCACCTCTAGCCTTTTTCACAACTCCTATTTTCTGTCATCTGCATGTTTTCCTTTGCTCAGCATTTGCATCAAGTTTTGGCCTGGTCTTCTTCCCTCCAGCTTGTTCTACGTATCTCTTTACCCATCACTGCATTTGTTCTCTCATACGCCGCAGCCGAGAGACAGGCAGTCAGAAACACCCCAGCCAGTCTTTAGCAACAACAGCAAAAATAAGAGTTGCTCTTTCCATGCTGAAGTTGCAGAGTGCTGCTGGCAGGACCTGACCCCAGCGAGCCCAGGAAATCTGCAGCTAGGTACAACAGTAGCATGAGTCCTAAAGACAGCATCTATTAGCTCCAATCTAAGAAGTCAGTTGGCGGAACAGGAATACAGGAGGAAAAGTATTTTCACTCCAGTGTGAGCCACACACAAAGCTAGGTCACTTCAAGCTGTATGAAAAGTTCACAACAGGTAAGAATTGTCCTCTTTAGGCAGCAAAAGATGCATTCCCTGGCTGTCTAAAACTTCAGCCACAGCCCTGACCACACACGCTGATCTGTGTGGCACAGTTCTTGCCACTTTGGCCGTTTCTGTACCACTCTGAAGATCTTGACACCCAAACTCCATCTCCTAGCTTCCTTGACCAGTGCACCCATCTGTCATCTGTGTGAGGATGCTCTGCATACAGTGAGGAGTCACCTGCTTATCTGTAATGAACAGCACCTAACATAGTGGGCATGACCAAAACCAAGGCTCCCACATCTCTGTGGGATTTGGTCCCACCACCTCCTGAGGCCAGCCAGCTGGCTGCAACAGCTGTGAGTGTAGTCTTCAAGGAAGTGCCTGCAGACAACATGGAAGAGACCAGTGAACTCTGCTACTGAACCTTGAAGGATAACAGCAGTGGTGTTGTGAGAGCCCTGTTTGGCTGAGTAGACGGGCAGGGTGACGTGTGCCGGAAAGCTTGTGTGCTATGTTCTCCCCACAAACCTTGCTTTGTGTAATATTGTTGTATGTTGTACTCAACTATCCTTGAAAGAAGATGAAACAAAAATAGAGGTGCAGATTGATTTGTGTTATCCAGTTTGTGAGAGGTGACTCTGCTGTTTTTATTTCCTTCACATTAGAATGGCGCTTCTCAAGTTTCTGGTGAAACATGTATTTGGAATACATAAAAGACACATGAAGGACCTGATGTCATGGAAGATTCTTGCTTTGGACTATAACCATCTTCTTGGCTGTTTGCTGAACCCCAATGAAATCCTCTTAGCTGTGGGTTGGGCAGTGTTGCACAGGGTATGCCACGAATGCTTGCAGACATCACTGCACAAACAGTGAAATAACCACAGGGCAATTAGTGACACTAGACATTTTTTAACACAAATGAAATAACTGTCAACAAATCCATTTCTATAGTGGGCATAATTAATCTTTTTTTTCAATAGCATTATTTTGTCAGTATTGGAATATTGCCAGTCCACCTCTCTTGTTTAAATCTGTCTGAAATTCCCTCACTCCTCACCCACCTTGAATAATAGAAATAACACCGTGCCATTTTGGCGCAACAGCTTTTCCCTTAACCCATCCAAGAGTATAAAGGAGTAGAGTAGCCAGGGTTGGATATGGCGTGGAAGCTTGACACCCTTCTTTTGTTTGCTCTGATTTCCTGATGAAAGTCAATCCCTTTGTTTTGTCCTTATTTTTTTAGTGTGTGTTCTCGTTTCTCTTGGGTTTTGCAAATGCTCTGGTACTTATCCCCAGATTTTTTAGCCTCCCTTCTGCACAGGATCTTGTCAAAGGGCTTTTGGAACTACATGTGTGCTAATCAAGCAGTTTATGCACTTATGGACGTTTTCAAATAAAATCCCAGAACTGTGTGAGAGCTGATTTCCCACTGCTGCAATAATGACGGTTAGTCCTTGCTACATCTGAATTTCCAGGTGTTCTGTTATTCTTTTAGTCAAATTACCAAGTCAGGTTGGGTTTTTTAATTATCTGTTTTATAGAGTGGTTTGGGTTGGAAAGGACCGTAAAGATCATCTACTTCCAACACCCCTGCCATGAGCAGGGACATCTCCCACTAGACCAAGCTACTCAAAGTACCATCCAACCTGGCCTTGAAAATTTCCAGGGAGAGGGCATCCGCGACTTCCTTGAGCAACCTGTTTCAGTGTCTCACTACCCTCACAGTAAAGAATTTCTTCCTAATATCTAACCTAAGTCTACCCTCTTTCAGTTTAAAACCGTTACCCATAATCCCATTACTACACTCCCTGATAAAAAGTTCCCCCTCGTCTTTCCTGTAGGCCCACTAGAGTTGCCAAGTACAGTTTGTAGGCTGCTAATAACCCTATGCAATTCTAAATACATTTACTGGTTTTAAGTGTTTTATGACATAATCTGCTTTTAGAAAGAGCTTTTGTATTTTCATTAGCAACTGATCTGCTTTACACTTAACATTCCTGCAGAAGTTTTGTATGTAAACACACATGTTTGGAGACCTTATTTTAATTTTTTGTTTTAATTTTTGTTACTGCTTTTTAATCCATGCTGCCTTCTTGATTCTTTTGTGTCTGAGTCTTGACTAAACTGCAGGGGGGGATGCTCAGATCTTACCTGATAAGGAGTAAGGGTAATGGGCAAGAGGGATGCAAATCCATCCCAAAATACTCATGCTCCAGGCTCTGCAGACCAGATACATTCTGAAAGTGTGACATAAGCTGAAAACTCAGATGCACAAATAGAATAGTTACTGCAGGGATGGTCGCTTTAAAAGAAACTAGGCGGTAGTAATAAGCACATTTTGCTCCTCACATAATAGCTGAGTGGTTTGAGCATTTGGTTGAAGAGGAGAAGTTGTCCCTGTTCATGGACTCTGTTTGCACTTATTAGTCCATATTTTGTTCTGTTCTTCTGTAGGCTGAAAACTGTAGGCTCTTTGCTATGGACTGGAACTCTGTCCCCTTGTTCCCACGAACTTAAATGCTAGGCTAAAAACCCTCAAATTTCTTCTTTATTGTGTTCCAGGGCTTCACTTCCTTATAACTATAGCCATGCTGACAAGGGTCAGTTTTTCCTAATGAGGCTATTTTCTTGAGAAGTGAAGTGTCTGAAAGAGACTGAGAGAGATCAAAAGCCATCCCCCTTCATGGGAAAATGCTGTAGCACTGGTTCTGTTATGTGGAACATTGGTCTTACATCCATCTATTAGCTATCTCCCCCAGCATTACTCAAGAAAAATAAATGTGTCCCGTCAGATGAGTACCCAGAGCAGAGGAGCCTGCTCTGTCCCTGGGACTTCCTGCTGCATAGCTCGCAGACACCTCTCCCTTTGTCAAAGTCTCCTTCCCCTCCCACGTAACTGATCCTCCCCAAGCTATTGCAGAGGCTGCCTGAGAGCTTACTACTGCCTATGGTCCTGCTATGCTCAAGTGCCCAATATTAATCAAGATGATGCCTCATTTGAGGCTACCTAAAATGAGTCTTCTTTTGCATAGAGAGGGAAAAAGACAGCCTGTCAAAATTGTCTGAAGGTGCTTAAATCCCCCCATGAATTCCAGATGCAATCCCAACTGTTTCCCAGAACTGCCTAATCTTGTGAGTACCTCCCTACTGAACCTGAAAGCTCCTCGGGCGTTTAACTTTACTCACCCACACATGTTAAGGAGATCCTGTTTTGGGAAGATAGGCACTTATCTCTTGCCTCAAGTCCCACTGCAATCCAGCTTAGGAAGCATTTAAATCCCTTTTAGAAGCCTGAAAAATTAGCAGCAGTCAGAATTCTGTCTGGCTTCTTCCGGCATGGGCCATCAGCTTTGATATACGTGCGAAACTCAGAGAGCACGTCTGGAGCGAAGCACAGGAGGGGAAGCGTATGCTTTACTGTTTGAGAGGGATTGGTGTGACACAGATGACATCTCATCAGACTGCCTCAACGATTACACCATGTGTGGGCAAAAAGCATTGACCTCTCCTACTGAACTTGAATCACCATGTGGTGGATATGAGGAGTTGTTGGCTCCCGTTTTCATCTCAAGGGGAGAAAAAACAAGGGGAACAAACCCACATACCTGGAAAAGATGTGACTGTCACGGGACAGACAAGAAAATCCAGGCATAACCTCATAAACCCTCCACTCTATGCCACACAGCATCTGAACTCTGGGCCAACCATGGGTTTGCTTTCATCAGCTCTGATGTGGCCCGTGCCTCACGTGTTCCTGGCTGCACAGGCTCTCAGCTGCAACACCTACCATCCACACTACCTGATGGCTGCTGATTAGGCCATTCTGCTGGAAGTTTGAGCTCAGGGCTTGATTAGAGTCTAGAAACATCACCCACTTCCTTTCTTACCACTTTATGCATCTTTATGTAAAATGTGGGTGGAAGTGCTGTGATCACATACTGCTTCATTAGTGCCAGTCCTGCAGGAGGGAGAGATAGGCTGGAGCGTGTGTTGATGGAGCATTAGTAGCATTTCTGACAGCTTTCCAAGAGGATATCTGTGCTCTAACTGCAGGCAGGATTTGCCCACTGGCTCTTTATTTCACTTGCAGTCAGTGGAGAGAAGGAAGCACTGTAAGCACCTCAAAGGAAGCTTCTGCAGGTCTCCCAGAAGTGCCTGAAGTGCAAAGCTGAGGCAGTTAGATTTCTCCTTTTGTCCCTTCCAGGGCTCAGACACCTAAAATATCATTGAGGTAATGATGTCTCAGTGAGGTAATGACATCTCAGTGAGGTTTCTAAAGTAGATGGATGAGATTCCAGCCCAAATACTCAAGGCTTCACAGTCAATGATTGCAAGAAAAAACCAAAGCATCAGTAAGAAGTAAAGAAGGTGACTATTTAGAAAACCAAGGAAAAGGAAGGATCAAGTAAAAATAGGGTGTATTATAAGACACTATTTGAAAAGAATCAAAGACCTACAGCCTTTTGTTAATATTTTCATTTCTCCTTCATGGCCCATCAGCCTTCAGGAAAACTAGTATTGAAATGGATTTTCCTCATCTTTTCTGTGGAGCTGTACTCATGAACTGTGGAGAGGTGAAGATAATTTTAACACCTTGAGAAAAAGCAGTGGGACCAATAAGACCATATTAATCTGTTGGTTGTTCCCCACTTAGACTAATCCTTTGGATAGCATTGTCTGAGAGAAAAGACAGTGGAGTATTCATTTCTGAAGCTTGAATACACATCAGTTGGTTTTATTATACTAAAAAACCTGAGAAAGTACAGTACATTCATATACAGGTCATGTAAATACACTGGAGGCAAGTTTCACAGTTTAATGTTGCAAAGTCAATGCTGTAGTTCTGAGAAAAGGATGTAAAGCAACATAAAGGAGCCGAGATTTGATTTTTACTGAGATAAGTTGAAAGAATAATCCACCTTTGCTAAATGTCAGTGTTTCTTTCATGTCTTTTTATGTGATGCTCGTTCTACGACTGCATGCATGGTTGAGAACAATATACATTAAGAATGAATCCTTCATTGATGTGCCTGGGAAGCTCATGGACAGACCCTCCTAGAAGACATGCTAAGGCACATGGAGGACAGGGAGGTGATCCTAGGTAGTCAGCATGGATTTACTGGGGGGAAGTCCTGCCTGACCAACCTAGTGGCCTCCTATAGTGAAATGGCTGCATCAGTCAACAAGGGAAGACCTATGGATGTCGTCTATCTGGACTTCTGCAAGGCCTTTGACACGGTCCCCCACAACATCCTAATCTCTAAATTGGGGAATTATGGGTTCGATGGGTGGACTGTTCAGTGGATAAAGAACTGGCTGGATGGTCGCATCCAGAGAGTGAGGGTCAATGGCTTGATGTCCAGATGGAGGATGGTGACAAGTGGTGTCCCTCAGGGGTCTGTGCTGGGACCACTGCTGTTTAATATCTTCATTAATGATATTGACAGTGGCATCGAGCGCATGCTCAGCAAGTTTGTGGATGACACCAAACTGGGAGGTGCAGCTGATATGCCAGAGGGACAGGAGGCCATCCAGAGGGACTTGGACAGGCTGGAAAGGTGGGCTCAGGTGAACCTCATGAGGTTCAAAAAGGCCAAGTGTAGGGTCCTGCACCTGTGCTAGGCTAACCAGCACTATCAGTATAGGCTGGGAGAGGGTTTACTGGAGAGCAGTCCTGTGGAAAGGAATTTGGGAGTTCTGGTGGATGAAAAACTGGACATGAGCCACCAATGTGCAGTCTCAGCCCAGAAGGCCTGTCACCTCCTGGGCTGCATCAAAAGAATTGTGGCCAGCAGATCAAGAGAGAGGCTATTCTGCCACTCTACTCTGCCCTGGTGAGACCTCACCTGGAATACTGCGTGCAGTTCTGGAGCCCCCAGCACAAGAAGGATGTAGACATATTGGAGCAAGTCCAGAGGAGGGCCACCAAAATGATCAGCACCTCTTGTATGAAGACAGGCTGAGGGAGTTGGGGCTGTCCAGCCTGGAGAAGAGAAGGCTCTGGGAGGACCCTATAGTGACCTTCCAGTACCTGAAGGGGCCTACATGAAGGCAGGGGAAAGTCTGTTCAGAAGGGTTTGTGATGATAGGACAAGAAGTAACAGTTTTAAACTAGGAAAGGATAGATTTAGACTCAATAACAGGGAAAAAATCTTTAATATAAGAGTAATAGATCATTGGAATGGGCTGCCCAGAGAGGTAGTGGAGGCTCCAACCCTGCCGTCATTCAAGGTCAGGCTTTCTAGGGGCCTGGGGGACCTGACCTAGATATAGATCTCCCTGTTTGTGTGGGGAGGTTGGACCACATGACCTCTAGAGGTCTCTTCCAGCATAAAACATTCTGAGTCTATGATTGATGTGACTTCATGATGTTCTGTTTATTATTTATGTCTGTGTAATTCCACGTGTGAATTTTAAAAAAAAGAAATCACCAGAGATACATAAAATTAAATGCTTGGGTTTGTCCTAGAGCAACTACACACTGTGCTTTTACCGTATATGTGTTCCTGAGAGAAGACAAAGTTAGTTCTGCTGAGCAAACTGATTTGAGGTTGGAAAAAGTATGTTGTCTTTTTTCTATGAAGTATGTTTACCTTTTTTAAAGAGGATTAGATTACATCTGAACTGGACTTCCAGAATTTTGTATGGCTCCCAATCATCCTCAAAGGCAAAATGTTACCTAAGGATTTGTAATCAACTATATAGGTCAACGTCTCCTCTTGTGAAAGGACTGTTTGTGTTGGTTGGTATCAATATTGAGGCTCATCTGCATTTCTGAAACACTGCCTGTTCTGTGAATGAAAACCACGACTTCTGAGCTAGGCACTGCATTTCCTGGAGCCAAAACCATCGGTCTACCAGAAGAACTGGTAGGTAGGACCTGCCTTTCTGTCCCGAGTGCTTCATGTTGTAAAAAGGTGGCTTTTAAGAGGACTTAAAACTGACAAAACTTTTGAGATCGGCCATGTGATACACTAGGTTTCACTGTAAAGGCGGCACTCATCAGGCGGGTGTAAAATTTAGGTACCAGATTTAGGAAGGCTTTGTACACAGAGCTGCATTGGGAGAAATCGATGATCTGCAACTGCCAGAGCTGTGACCACGAAGAAGAGTAGCGTGATGGATGCCTGAGGTGACAAGAGCCTGTGCCCAGAGCCGAGTGATGCCGGTGGGAAGCAGCAGCAGCAGCCGCCCCTCACCCGTGCCAGAGAGAAGGGCAATCGTGAGACAACTCAACGAGCGCCTTCAGACCGAGGACTCGGATTGAGGGCCGCGTTCCGC
Source organism: Merops nubicus (assembly GCF_000691845.1). Lineage (NCBI taxonomy): Eukaryota > Metazoa > Chordata > Aves > Coraciiformes > Meropidae > Merops > Merops nubicus. Next base: position 44,414 of record NW_008607882.1, read on the forward strand.
ATCCCGGCCTGGCCACTCCCGACTGCTCGTAGCTGTGTCGTGCCCGGTGCACCCAGAGCCCGGCGGCCCGACCGAGCGGTCTGTCACATGGCCTCCCTCC
>NW_008607883.1:0-201 GCF_000691845.1 Merops nubicus
CAGTGCCCCATGACTCTGGTGAAGATCCCACCAGGTGTCCATCTGCCTGAGCAGCAGAGAGCAGCAGGTCCTGCCTGGGCTGGCTTTGTGGGCTCAGAGGGCAGAGGAGCCCAAGAGAAGAAGGACATGGGAGGGAAAGGAGAGAGTGGAAGAGGGGCAAGGCAGCCTGGGCCGTGCTTTGCGAGAGCCCAGGCTGGGGCC
>NW_008607884.1:0-24868 GCF_000691845.1 Merops nubicus
CCCCCCCCCAAATCAGTACATTAAGTTATCCAGTGGATAACCTGTGGCTTGTGAGAGAGCCCGTGGAGCACTGTTAAGCAGCAAAATTCACAAATGAGTTGATTAGATGTGATAGTGGTTGGTCACGGTGAGAAATTGTGTGAGAATTTACAAGGGTTGATTCAACAAGTGGAAATTACTAGAAGGCAAAAAGCTTCTTCAGAAAAACACGTTTTCATCTTGTAGCAAAAATGTAAACCAGGAAATATTATAGCTTTTCAAAATCCCTCCAAAGATTGAAAGCTTTTATTTATTGCAATGATAGCATGGGAACAAACATTTCTATTTCCAGAAACTGCCCTAGCCCTTGGGTGAGGATGGACCAAAACCCATGTGAGAGATCTGCAGTAAGTTTTGTTTTGGGGCTGATGTGAGTTCAAACTATGGCACTTTGGACTGAACTAAACAAATTATCACCTATATCTGAGTAAATCTTGCTTCCTTTACACCAGAATGCATCCCCTGTAAGTACACGAATGAGATGTCTAGCCATACTCCAGAAAAATAAGCAGGCAGAGAATTTACTAGGCACATCTTTTATAGCTAAAATGGAAACCTGTGGAAGAAAAAATAATATCACACTTAGAACAAAGCACTTATGCACTGTGCAGCTGAAAAGCAAATGGATTTAAAAGAGGTAAAAGATTTAACTAGCTCCAAGGTGTTTAATAAAAAACACTTAGAACAAAGCACTTAATGCAGCTGAAAAGCGAATGGATTTAAAAGAGGTAAAAGATTTAACTAGCTCCAAGGTGTTTAATAAAAAATTGTACAAAGTAAGGAAAAGGAGACTAATGTTAGAAGCAAGCAATTGTCCTAATGAGGCCTAAGACCTGCCTTGCCTGACACTCACTGTGGCCACTGAGGCTATGCCTCTAACAGTGAATAAAAGAAATCAGGGCTTGTAGACAAAGGGTACAACACAACTTCCATCAAAACAGCTAAATTCTCTGGAATTGGGTCTCTGCTCCGGCTCTATTTAGTTTAGTTTATTTTCCTAGAATAAATGTAGTCTAATAGACTGTTAAAGGAAGAATTATAGAATATAGATCAAGTCAAATGATCCTTTTTCTGCTATAGCATCCCAGCCTCTGCAATCCAGCACCCTTGGGACTTCCTGAGCCAGGAGCTGTAGCCACTCTTTAATAAATGAAGATGAACTCTCCTCCTTGTCTTTTTCATCTCTATTGTGTGAAAATATACTTCCTTTCATTTGTTTCAACTCTGGTACTTAAATGCACTGGTTGCCTTCTTAATTCTTATACTATAGGAAACACTGAATAATTATTATTTACTCATTTTTCCAAACTTTTTTTTTGACTTTTAGCAGCTTTATCATTTCCCTTCAATCATTTTTCCAGTTTTGTCTATTTAATCTCTGCTCGTATCGAACTTGTTCTGTAGCACAGTTCACCCTTGTCACCTTTCTCTGTGCTCTCCAGTTCCACTGCAGCCTTTAGAAATAAATCACCCAGAACCACATTTATTGTTCAGCTATAGGTGTACAAGGGATTTGCACATCTACCTGAATTTTTTCATTCTTTACTTTATTTGTCACTTTTTTTTCTTGCTGAAGACACAACATCCAAACATTTCACTGATGTTTCCAGGGACTTAACTAATTTAGAGTCCATCACTGTGTATGAACAGTGAAGGTTATTTTTTCTCAGTGCATGACTTTCCATTTATTGACATTGATTTCATCTGTCATTTCATTGCTCAATATCATGAGACTGTTCTGTCACTCCTCACATCTAGCTTATGCTTTTACTATCCTGATTAATTCTGTATCGTTACACAAAAAATCACCTCTCAGCTCACCACCTTCCACAGCATTTAGGAATCCAGATCCCTGGAGTGCTGATGGTTCCTCGCTGTGAAAAATGATTATTCACCCTATCCTTTGTTTCCTATCTTTCACCAAGTAAAGTGGGAGAGTGTTTACACCTCTACACCATGACAATTCAGTTTCATTAATGTTGTTTATCTCTTTTTGAAAATTCAAGTTCGTAAGTTGGAGTCAACATTATCCAAATAACTCTTGGCTTCTTCAGAGAATTGCCAAAGTTTTGCAAAGTAGTCTTTCTTCTGCAAAAGTCATTCTTATTCTTGCCTAATATATCAACTTTACCCTTTTGTCTAATGTTTGTTATAATAATTTCTAGCAATTTTCTTGGTAAGCAGGTGAGACTTACTGATCTTCTGGAGCAAAGAAGAGCCCTTATTAACAGCTGATTGCCCATTTACCACTTTCCTTTATTTGCTATCAAATTGCTAGGTATTAGTCCTTTCTATTACCAGTTCACACTGATACAGTCCTTGGGTTTTTTACCTGTAAAGAAAGTCTGCAGTATTGGTAGATCCTTAATCTTTTCTATAATGACTGCTAATGAAAAAAAAAGCCAAAACAACCCATCAATACTTAACCTATAAGCTTGTATCAGATTCTTTGTTTACTGCAGTCTTATTCAGCAATGAAACCTGCCTTTAGCAAATATCTTTGCTTCCAAAATATTTGAAATACTTTTCTCTCTCTTTTTTATTCTTTTTGAGAAAAGCTTTATTCCATTTCTGAAGGATGATTTTTTTTTTTTTCCCTTCTAGTAATCCCCTGTCCTCTGCTGTTCAATCACTAGTTTAGGGAAGAAAAGTTTAAGAGCACTGTCCCTTTATAAGTGTTTTTGATGGAGAGTGCATATTGAGTGTCTGAGGTCGTGTAAAAATGTTAGAATTTTACTATTTTACCTAGCTATTTCTTATAACTAGTTTTCTGAGTTTAATGCAATTTTGTTCTTTAATCATAAATATTTCATGGGTGTGACAAGATTTTTTTAGTATGTTTGTTCATTACTGTTACTGTGGGTTTGTTCACAGACAGATATGAAGTTTGAGTATTCTGTGACAACTATTGCATGGTAGTTCTTGGGTAACTGTTATCTTTAATCAGACACCGTGCATTAAATCCTGAGAGATAAATCTAGAAATAGTCCTTATTTTGATTTTTTTTTTTTTGACAGAATTGCAATTTGCAGACAGTTACAATGTTTATAGTGAGGTTTGTGTGTGAATGTGGGTTTGATTTTGTTTTTAATAACCTAGACCTCTCAGTTGTGCTCTGCTTTGGATGTCAGTGTTTTTTATTGGATATTTGTTTCTCTGTTCCTTAGCTCTCCATCTGTTAAATAGGAACAGTAGCATATATTTACATTACATTGGTATTAGGAAGACAAATATACTATAGCTTCTGAGGTATGAGTGGGAGACACAACAAGGGAGTACATATAAGTACTTAAGATAAAAAAGATGAAGCTTTTCATAAACATGTGGTTTGTGTATGTAGTGCTGTACTGAATATTGTACCATAATCAACATTAATGCTTATAGGTTGTACCTCTACATCTCTGCTAGTCTTTAATATTTCAGTAAGACACGAGTTGTGTTAGGCTTTATAAAAACATTACGTGAATACTTCCATTATAGAAAAATAAACATACTAAGAATGGCAACAAAGAACAAAGGCAAAAATACATATATCTGTCACACTGTTAATTTTACTTTGTTTCATATCGTGAATGCATGACACACCTTTACCAGCACTTCTATAAAGTAGTCTTGGTTGAATTTTGTATCTGTATTGGCAAAAGTTGGTCTTGAGAAGCAATTTGTAAGAGAGGGAGATGCAGACCTCCTCAGGAGAGGAGTCCCAGGTGGAACAGTTTGCCTGGGAGACAGTGCACAATGGGGATAAGAATGACCCAGAAGAAGACAAGAATGGTCACACAGGAAAGTGATGAACTCTGTAGAGACCTCAAGGCAAGGCACTGATGAGATGCACCAGTGAAGCATAAGCCACTGAGAGAAATAAAAGGGCGTTGAGTCAAATAGGTGAGATGGACAGACTAGAATGGACTTTTCAGTCAGGTGGACTGGGGTAGAGCATAAAGATCTCAGCACTGGCCTCACTGGTGAACAGGGCTGAATAGTCCACAGGGACAGGGTGGTGGGTCATTTCAAGAGGCAGAAAGATGCATTTATAATGTATTAACCATGCAGCTTAATGTTTGCAGAACCAGACAATTCTCAGATGAACAACATAACTACAAAGTAAATAGTGTTATACTGTTTGAGGTGGTTTGAGAAATTGTAAAACAGTAGTATTATGTTATGTAAAATTCATTGTTCTATGTTCTGATGTGAAATGAACAATGACATAACCCAATGATTTGACATAAGTAATTTAGGAGACTAAATTAAAAACCAAAACTGTTTTATCATAAAAGAACGTATTCTAACAATAAAAAAGATGTGTTGTAAAATACTCATATATAAATCAAAAAGAACACCCTAAGGTAGTTTTTAGACAGCTCATAATTTCAACATCCTATTGCACAGGACTGGAAATAGTTTCACAATATATGTATGTGGATTATTTTCTGACAGCTACAAAATATTTTGTTTTATTTTAACAATATACCATAAAGTTTGTGCTAAATCATAATTTTAATCAGTCATTAAAATAAAACTATGTATTTTAGGGGCAGCAGCAAACAAACCAACGTACAAGGAAAGCATCTTTCTGAGTAATTTTTAGCTTTATTTGATAACCTGAAGATAGTGCACTTATGTTTGTAATAAAAATCAGGTACTGTGTAAAGTTTATTTGGGTGCTTTAATCATTCTGAGAAATGACTTTAAGATTTAGTCGTAAGAAACCTTGAATAAGTTCCTGTTATATGTTTTCCTTATCCTACCTTCTGAAGAAACATATCAGAAGCATCCCTCTCACCTCATTTTACACAGCTACGATGTCAACAACTTCACCCAACCTATTTGTAGAACTCCCTATTACTTTCCATAAGTTATGCGAGCATTTCCAGAGCACATCTCATCCCAAGGCAGAGATCTAAAACAAGTCAGATGAGTCATAGTATGAGTGTGTATTCCTGTGAATAGCTGCCAAAGGGAGAATGGGGGAGCAGTTTGAGTGCAGACATCTAACTTGTAAATAACTTAGGGGAGAGGAAACCCTAGGAAGGCTGGTGACACTAGTAGCTGGGGGTGGGGGGGGGAAAGGGCATCATGAGTAATAAGAGATTATAGAAAATAGAACGGACAGATCTTCATGTCACAACAAGGGTTGCAGGAAGTAGCAAATCCAGGAAAGGAAGTTCATGTTGAAGTTGCTGAGAAGCTGACAGACAGGAGCTCCAGCCACAGGCGCCAAAAGCAAAAACTGGCCCATAAAGCTTCATGTCAGGCAACGGTGAAAGAAAGGAATTTAAGAGCTTATCAAAATTCACAAAGAAAAAAGAGAAATAGAAAGAGTGGGACAAAATACAGGTGTCCCTTTGCTGTAACCAGGGAGAGTGGGCATACCTTCTCTTTTACTTCTTGCAGGGAAATGATTTGTGCTCTTCTGTTGGGTTTATTGGGAAGGAGAAAGCAAAGAGGCCGGAGCACCTCTGCCCCAACAGCCCTGCCTGGGAAAATATGGGAACTCACAGGCACAAGGCTGAGTAGCAACTCTGATATTATGCAACTTCCCTTCCAGTAATGCTGCTGCCCCTAGCCTGTAACCCACGGTCACTTTAATAACAGCCTCGGCTATCTGATTTGCCCTAAATCTCCTTATAGTCAAAAGGAATATTTTTTTTCCTTTGGCTTCCTATGTGGTCAACTATGCTATTTCTATAATAACAGTCTTTATCAAGATCCTGATTTTGATCCAAATTTTCTGTCACAGTCATGCACTTCTTTGCTTACGTAGGTTTATTTCACATCCTTAACATTAATTAAATGCAGAGAAGTGGTGTTTTCAGATGAATTTTCTTTTCTTTTCAGATTTGTTCCTTTCTTTTTTTTCTTCTCAGTAATTGCAGTAGGATTAACTGCATTGTTAGAGTTAGAGTTCTGAATACAAATAAGAGGGCTTTTCCCCTTCTCTTCCCTGACTACATTTCTATTACTGCAATCACAAGTATTGTTAACAACATTAAAGCCCACAACAGATGTGAACCAGGCTATACTGAGAGAATATTTTGATTCCACAAAAAAAGTTCAGTGCTGAAACATAATGTTCTTGCTTCCCATCTATTACAGGGCAAACTAGCATGCACTTTTGAAAGTTAATATCTAATTTTCTAGATGCCTGCTGCCAATTTGTTTTCATTCTACTTCAATATAGTAGGCAACGAGAAGGGATTTTGCAAAGATTACTACTGGGCTCATTATTATTGCACTAGTAGTTCTGGAAAACAAAATACCAAAACTCAGCTGATGATGACATCGTTATACAACAACACTGGCTGCCTGAAACTCAGAGCCTGGAATGAGCCCCTGGAGGAGACCTTGGGCTCACACCCTACAACTTAAATAACTCCAACTTATCTTTTATGCTATGGTCTTAGTTTTATTACCAAACTGGATTTATGTTAGGAGCTGAAAGGCTACGCACTCTTTAACCTCTCTTTGCCCAGTGTTTGGAATACAAACTAGGCCTGGAGTGACAACTGAAAGCTGCTGCCATCTGATGGCTGCAGGAGAACCTGTGCCTGGAAGCAGGTGGAAGTTCTGCAAGGCAGTTCCTGCCACTGCACAAACCAGATCTCTTTCAAGTGTGCATAGCAGAGGAAATCAGCGATTTCATGGTCATGGTGGCTGAGCTATCCTCAAAGCCTTGGCACTGCTGCCCACAGACTCCTGACACTCACATGCACCTTGCGTTGCATCTTCCCTCTCACCCTGCTCACTCCCTCAGCTATCATGCAAACGGATAAAACAAATGGGGTTAGCTTTTGTAATGCTGTAGAAATTACCAATATATTTGTATTTTAAAGTGATTTGCCTCTGTCAGGGGAGAGAAATGGAGCTGCTGGTTCCAGGACAGAGGGAAGGAGATTCCCCTTTTTCCTGGAAGATTTCCTGTGAAAGTGGACCTGTTGGAACATGTTGGACCTGCCAGAACACGTTCAGCGGAGAGCCACAGAAATGACCAGAGGGCTGGAGCAGCTCTCCTGTGAGGACAGGCTGAGGGAGTTGGGGCTGTTCAGCCTGGAGAAGAGGAGGCTCTAGGGTGACCTTATAGTGACCTTCCAATACCTGAGAGGGGCCTACAAAAAAGCAGGGGAGGGACTATTCACAAGGGTTTGTAGTGACAGGATGAGGGGTAATGGCTTTAAGCTAGAAAAGGGGAGATTTAGGTTAGACTTTTGGAAAAAGTTCTTCAGTATGAGGGTGACAGACCACTGGAATAGGTTGCCCAGACGGGTCGTGGAGGCTCCAACCCTGGGGACATTCAAGATCAGGCTGGATGAGGCTCTGAGTAGCTTGATCTAGTTGGCAATGTCCCTGCTTGTGGTGGGGTGGTTGGACTAGATGACCTTGGGAGGTCCCTTCCAGCCCAGACATGCCATGATTCTATGATTCTATGATTCTTCGTGGTTGGTTTGGCACCTTCTGTTGTTAGAGGTGATTTACTAAATATGACTGGGAACCATATTTGAATCTTAAATTACAAAGTCTTTGAAGTTTTGTATCATATACAATATTTTGGGTCAGCTATATTCCAGTTCTTGTCCAGCTTTAATCATCCAATTACCATAATATCCATCTGAAACATACCTCAACCTTTCTAGGTTGACATTAAGACAATCATAAGTTAATGAAGAGTAGAGAGAATTAAAGGAAAAAAAATGTTAGAAACCCATTCAAAATATGTAAAATTGTGTGAAAGAGTTGCATGAATATTGGTCCAAGTTTAAACCAAAAAAAGCACTCTGCAATATCTTCTCTACCACAAGTGGATATAAGCTAAGCGTGTTCAGTAGCCCTGAAATGCTGTTTCTTTTTCTAATTAAGGAAAAGAGCTTTCTAGGGATGTCTACAGAATAATACAAGATGCTCTGAGAAGATGCCAAATTATAGTAGAAATGTGTTCCCAGTGTGAGTAGAAGCACTTAAGATCCTAGTTGCTTAAAGGAACAGAGATATCAGATGCTGGCACAAACGATTTTTGTATTCCTATAGATAATTCAGCAACCCTAGATGTTTTACTCTAGGCCAATACTTTTAAAGCACACTGAAATCTAATGCATCTAGTAAAGTCTGGGACCTCTGTGAAGGAACTCTTACATGACAGTTACCATGTTTTGAGGGAAGTTTTCAAGTGCAGCTGAACCAGATGAATGTGTGTGTGCTCCTTAGTCCACTGCAAAGCAAACCAGTGATGATGGATCTCTTCCCACTTTTAACAGTGTGCTTTTTGCAAATCCTCAGCTGTCTGAATTGTGACATGAGTGTGTAATAACACTTTCTTTCCTGTAGGAAAAGAGGTCTTGATTAAACAGAAGTGGCTGCAAAGGTTGCAAACATATGCATAGGTGGCAATTGAAGATTGGGAATTGAAATGTCTGATTTCCAGCTCAGTAAAATTTCTTTAACTGAAGCATTATGTAACAAACACCATATTTCGAATTCTTATTTAGCTCCTTCCACTGATTTCCCTCCTCAGTCTAGACTGTATTTTGTAACCTCGAGCTTGGAAAATAAGTACAATAAACATCCAAATGCACAACTTGAAAGGATAAAAGAAATGTAATGATGGTTGCTGAAAAGGGGGAGGAAAGGCTGGACCCTCAGAAATAGTACTATAAACCTTCAAAGAAGTAATTAATAACATTTTAAAAGCTCTCCCACACACAGTACTTTTGTTTCTGTAATTGTGATACACTAGGAAATTCAATGTTCAATTGCCCTGAAACTCATTTGCAATCCCTTGGTAGCAGCTAAATAATTCCTGTACTTCCCCAATGACAGAGAACATTTTTACCCTACATTTCCATATTAATCCAGTAATGCTTCCATACTGTTTCGTGGAAAATGCTGCTTGCTCTGCAAAGTCAGTCCCCAGAGAGCAGCTCAGAGGTGACAACATAGAAACGTACTCTCTGACCCTGTGCCTCACTTCTCTTGTTCTTACCATTCCAGCTCATCCTAAAAACAGATGACTTGCTGAGTCCGAAGAGTCAGAGTGAATTATGCAAATATTTAGGGCTTTTCATGAAGGGTGGAGGGGAAAAACTTCTTCCAAGTAAATTCTGATTGCTGAGTTTGCTTGCTTTTCCTTTTTTTTTTTCTTTTTTCTACAAGCTCACCATGATAATTTCTTTTCTATGAAGATTCTTCAAAATGAAAGAGAACAGGAAACATGTGGTTGCCGATCAGCAAAAACAGCCTTAGAATTCTTCTATTTTCAGAACTACTAAGCAAGAAATCTTTACTTGGCTCTCTGTTGAGCCTGGGAGTTAATTTTAGAGCTGTTATCCTGGAAGTCACTCAATGCTGGAGTTCATCGACAGCAAACATACAGCTAAGAAAAAAAAACCCATTCTTCTATGGGAACATTGGGAATTACACTGTGCACTTAATGGATCCCCTGGCAGCATTTATATGACCTGGGTTAGTCTTTGACTGTATCACTGGAAAGAGGACATGCCTAGGTAGCTAAACTATTACTCTGTGACCTGTATAATGGAAAAAGTAGACCCCCATGGAGTAGGCCAGATTACTTTTTTTTTTCTTTAATTCAGAGAGCTTCAGCACTTCAGCAGCTATATCTTGCTGCTATAATCTGGACAGTACTCTTTGATATCAAATAACTACTTTTCTTTTATATGGCTGTCCCTCCAGGATAGAAGTTTTCAGTTCTTAAGTCCACGGAGTACCATAAGTCATGTCTCAGTTGTCAGCTCCTGATATTTATTACAAACTGCTTCCTACTGATTGCCAACTGTAGTATAAACATTTTGACTGAATACCCTAATAGTCAAATGGTTAAAATCTCTATTCGCTACTGTACTATTTTCTGCTCACAACTCTTTCAGGCTTAGCTCTGCCAAGTTTTTCTTCAGCTTTTAGTGAACCTCAACTAAGCTGGAGGGATTCATCAACTTTGGGAACCTCCAGAAAGCGTAAAGGAGAGTTAGTGCTGCAGCCCCTGGCCATCACCCAAAATCAATACTTTATCTACTACAGCAGGTAATTTCTGAATGTTCTCTTATAAAGATTTTGTCATAATATTTGTTTGCTTTAATCAAAAACCTATTCAAATAGATCATCTGCACAGTATATCATGGGATGTCGAATAAGACTGTGATCGGAGATAACAGATTGTATGCAAAGACTTTTCCCTCTCAGTTTGTTTGTATATTGAACTACAAATTCTGAGATTAAAACATTTCTAGGGAGAAAATATATTGTGCTTGTCACACAAACAAGCACTACACAGTGGCTACCAAAGACGAGGTGTGGCATTCAGACTTTCAGGTTCATTGAAGAATCAGGGCGTAAAAGGAAATATTGAAACTCCCTTTCACTGCTCCCTATGTAAATGAAGAAAAGTCCACACAAATGAATAAAATACTTTATTTCTGTCTATAATAACTTTGAGAGCAGATTAAAGCATGATGTGCCCCTCCTCAAATGAGGATGCTTCAGAAGGCCCGTGAGCTTTTTATCTCCCTTGCATACACTTACATATTTAATGCCACAAGGCGTACATTAAATTAAGAATTCTTGTATATGCAATTATAGCATTTTAAAGAGTTTGTTCAGCAGCTGTTGAAAACAAGTATCAGCCACCCTGGGCAATTAAATTTCATAGCTCAAAACGACAGAAGGAGCATTCTCCATTAACACAAGCAGTAGGGAAGCAGATATTATCTGAACTTGGAAATTATTCTTGATAAAAGAAAAATAGAAAAGCCATTGTCACTTGCCAAATAAAATTATTACTTTTAAAATGAATATTAATTAAAGTTATATACTGGAGGGATGAAGAATTACTGAAACTATTCACTGCTCTGTTTAGCTGTATTGCATATTAGAAACTTCAGCTCAGTTTTCAGGAACAATGCTTTTACTTGCCACTTTTTTTTGCCACTGAAGCTCTGAGTAGCCTGATCTAGTTGGAGATGTCCCTGCTTGTGGTGGGGTGGTTGGACTAGATGACCTTTGGAGGTCCCTTCCAGCCCAGACATTCTATGATTTTATGATTCTGTTTTTTGCACCTTTCCCAGTATGAGTTCTAGTACCTGTCAATATGCCCTATATTCTATTTATTACAAGACTGATTCTTTTACAGATATAATGATAGAAAAACTAGTAGAGGTATTGTGTTTTCTTGGTTTTCATTCTCCCAACAGAACAGGAGCTTCAATGGAACTAACTAGACCTCAACAAGATTCTCACCAACCCTAAATCAGAGGTTTCCTAAATGTCATATATTGTTTAAAATTATTTGGTTGATCCAGAAAACAAAGTCACCATATGTTTTTCATATTCAATAGACCTCCAGATGGTATGGTTAAAAATGAACTGTAATTACATGATGTACAAACCAAACATTATTTACCTTAATTACATAAAGCCATAATTAATAAAAGAGAAACTGGCAGAAGATGCATTCTGGCATCAGTTACCATCTTGTCATCCAGAAAGACACATGGAATACCTGCCCAGCTTTGTGTACAATTGCAGGTGAAGAGTCTCACATCATCTCTTGCAAATATCAAACACATACACAAAAGATACAGCATGTACAGCCTGAGTCACAGGCAAGGTGAGATCTTGAATGTAAAGGTATCCTAAGAGTGAAAATAAGGTAAAAGATCTCAGCCATACTCAACTCCAAGTGGGGGGGGAGGTAGAAAAAAAAAGAAAAGATAAGAGCTAAAGGGCTCTGCTAACTGGTTACCCATAAATCAGGAATGTCAAAGCCCAGCAGCAGCAAATATTGAACAAGTAGAGCAACATGTGCCCCAAATCCAGGGTAATACTGGGAGTCATGAGCTTCAGGAACTGCTCTGGGGAGTAGGCTCTACAGAGAAAGGGATGCTTAACACATTCATCTTTATTCCTCTAAACTTTTTTTCCTGTAACATTATTTTCCATAGATTGAAACTACGTCCTGCAATATATAAGGTGGAACTGGGCTACCTGGTGTTTTTGTGTTTGTGCTTACCCATCACTTCTGCAGGAAACTAGGATGTGACACTAATCACCTTCCTGACCTTAAACCCCAGAGCAACTCCAGCTCCTAAATTAGGTACCTGTGGTGCATCATCTGAATACAACCCTTTGTTCCCACTCTTAGCACACCTTCAGATTCACATGCTTTTAGTTAATATCTTCAGTGCACTCTGGCACTGCCTGCCCGTGACAAGAGTACAGGGAGAAACATTCTCTGTTGTACTATTTACATCTTAATCTTACAGTTTATACCTTTTTTCCATCTGCCGTGCTCTGGGCATAAAGATCAAGCACAGAATACTTAATTTCTTACAAGAGAGTTCCTTTTTGTGTTTTCCCTATAATTTCAGGCTAATAGCTATTCTGCAAAATTTACCAGTCTATTCTCCACATGCTGTCTTAGGATTTGCATACATAAGACTTATCTCTGCTAATAGTGTTGGGAAGGATGTGCATAAATCCCCACACAGAGAGAGGAAATAATGGGACTCTTAAGGCTTATTTATTTCACACTGGAAAACATGTTATAGTTATTGCAATAATCTCTATAGCTCTGATCTGGTGTATGAAAGAAACAGGTATTCCATATATTGCTGTGTAACTTCATTTAATGATTACTGTATAATCCAGAAAACCCTTGCTATCAAAAAATGTTGATGCATTTTGAATGCTTCTCATCTGTTATAATAGATATTTTGACTGGTAATTAATATTCCCTTTTTTCTTCATATATGCAACATTCTCTTCTTTATAGTCACTGTCATACAGTCTAGATGTATGCCATTTTAGGTTAATAAAATTAGACTCCTGCAATTATTCTTCACAGAAGCCAGTGATAGCATTAATCATTCCTTCAAATTGTTTTTCTAGACTATGTAATGTTCTTCTGGTAAAATGTACAAGATGTTTTTATTGAACATTTAATGAACTAGTTCCCTTACTGCTCTTTGGAGTGTGTTAACTTATGGCATCTGTGTGTGTGTGCAAAATATTTAGAGCTTTGTTTTAAACTCTCCAAATATTAGTCTCAATATATATATTTTCCACCTTTTTTCACTGCCACAGTCTTACGTATGCATCATACCACAGGTACTTAACCCTGTTTTGAGTATCTACTATAATCTACCCATTTCTTTTCTATGTGAACAGCTGAAAAATGTGAGTCAAGGGTAAATCTTAGCCTTGTGGCAGTGAAGAGTGAAAGCTGAACCTCTCTGATTCAGTGGGTGTCAGTAATCACGTGAGCTGAAATTGCTGTGGATCAGATGTCAATGTTATTTGAATATTTGGAGAATCAGCAAAGGGAACTTGCTGCTAGCTGATAAACGTTTGTTAACTACAGTGGTTACTTTTTAACTCCAGGAGGAGGTCTAAAGGTATAGCAAGTTATTACACTCCTGTTTTTTCTAAGAAAGATGTTTTTCTGGTTTTTGGTACCTCACGACAGCAAATCAATACCTTGGGGTATGTTCATGTATTCATGGGCTCAGCAAATACACCTTCTTGAATTTTTATCTGCAGGCTATCTAACTTCATTAGGAAGTACAGTTAATAAGGTTTAGAAAAACTTTGCAGCCTGAAAACGTTTTCTTGTCTGAAAAACAGAGAGGTGTTACCCCTTGCCCTTCGTGAAGATAGTTGTTCAAATATTTAAGTTTCTGAATGGACTCAGAAACCTTAACCAGTAGATGCCTCAATCCCAAGTGTTCCCCCATCTGTGTCACACCATCCCAAACACATTTTCAAACACCCAGAAGCAGAGGAAATTTTCAAGCTCCACTTTTGTAAAGATGTGAGTTCCAAAGTGGGTAAAAGAGGAGGGAATCTTTGAGAAGCAAGGCAAAAAAAAAAGCAAGGATGCAGCCAGAAAAAATGCAGAGGATCACTGCAACATGCAGAAACATCTGAACTCACTGTTAATGGAAGAGCTCTATCCTTACCCGTGCCTGGTGCTGAAGGGCACATGGCCACACCCTTGTCAGGTAGTTCCCCTGGCCAGCTGTCCTCAGCTCTGTGACAGCTTGTCAACAAGATAGAACTTGTGACCAATGTCACCCTGCAAGGCCACCCTGAATTTTTATAATTGGAGTTTATATCAGGGAAATGGATGCTGCAGGTCTGAGATGTTATAGGCTGTGGGAGGTGCTGAGGGACATCCATGCTGTCACCCCGCCATGCAGGCGCAGAGGTGTGGGGCACCAGCAGAAGCCTGACTCAGTTTCAAAGCCCCAATAGCACTGGGAGATTTTCCAGGTTAGGCAGGATTTAGGGGATTTATCAAACCTGTCACAAAGTCTGGACAGGACAGGAGCGCCAGTCTCACCAGGGAGCATGGTTTTGAACAAGCTTGAGCACTGTGCAGTACCCACTAAGGGAAGCTGCAGAAAGAGGGAAGCAAGGAGCCAACATCAGTGTAGACAACACCCAGCAGCAGTTGCACTGTGGATTGTCACCTGGGACATAAGTAGAGAGAAGGTAGCTCTGTGGTAAGGCAGGATTTCATAGGATTGGATTTAATCCGCATGATCTCACTTGCATCGGTGGTGAAATCCTGCTACTCCTTTTGGCTTCAATATTTAGATCAGGGATATTTTACTATATGATGAGCACTGGGTTGAAAAGCACAGAATTTGTTACAACCGTTTTCCAGAACTATCCTTTGATGCAAATGCTTATTTTGATACACCTACACAAAAAGATCCATCTCCACAGAAACCTCCTGAACCTTATGTCTTAAATAACTACTTTAAATGGCTTATCTTCAGAGTTATTGAGGACACTCAGCTCTTGCTGTGTCCTAAAATAGCAATAACTCTAGAAACTGCAGTGCTGTTTTCCACTGTGTATTGACAGAAGTATATCCATTCAACCCAGATTAATGGAAAGAGTTCAATATTTTAATAAACTGAAAAATAAATCCCTTTACATATCCAAATCTTCTTTAGCTTATTTTGTATATTTTTCATCTGAATACATTTAGGCAACACTTAAGTTATTTTCCATGGTATTAAACATCAGATTTTGGTCTCATACAGTCAACTTTTTCTCTGCAGTCTGTGGAGAGAATCATGTACTTGCAGACAAATATTTATTCTGCCTAGTTCAGATGCCTTCTTTGAACAGACCATCAGGAAAGTCTCAGTGGGTAACACAGATGAGATACATAACTTCTGGATCACAAAAATTAGGTGGGATGAATTCTGTTTCTTTTGCTAGTCAACTGCTAGTCATAGCCTCTGTAATGCTAGTTAAAATCAACATGAAGCATCCAACTGATGTTGCTTGTTTGCTTTAAAAGTCCACTAAACAAAAGGTTTTTGTAAAATATGTGGAAAATAGTCTTCAAATACCAGTAGCAAATACATGTGATGAGTAGATAGGATTCTTTGTAAATCAGTGTTATGAGATCTGTTCTTGATTGTGGGAAAATTAAACAGCTTATTCAAATCCTTTTTGTCTTTCTGTTTACTGGTCATTAATATATACTCCTTCAAATCAGCAGTGCTTCCTGATGTGGAGGTAATACAATACATGAAGTAACACAGGGCCCCACACTGTGAGGTATCAAAAATTGAAGTGCTGAGTGCCTTCAGTTCCTGGTGGCTTCAGCAGAACACTACTGAACATTAAAGGGACCCAGAGTCCTCCAAGCTTAACTCTCAGAGGGCCTGTCCAGCACTCTCACCTGGGGTATGCCTGCAGGAGAATTGACTAGAAATTGTGGGAGGGTGTTTGCTTCTTTAGAGATTGGGAAGAACTTTCAGGACAAAGCTTTTGTCTCTCCAAATGCCATTTCATGCTTTGGCCTGTCATTTTGTAACATCTCATATTACTTCCACTGTGATACTAAATACTATTAGCCAAGACATCTTGATTAGATACAGTGTTATTCACAGTAAATTAAAACCAAAACCCCCACTTTTGACTGCCATTTGTAACTCCTGTTTGTAAGCATCTTCTGTTAATGCTGATACCAGCTGACTATCCTCGAGCTCCTCAGCCTCTCTGAGAGTTTCACTTTCCTTGGTTCTTGGAGGTCTAGAGCTGTTTTAGAGCATCATGACTTAAATAATAAGCTGTACAGTAAGCTCTCAAGGAGCCTTGAGTGACCAGATTGGATCATAAGCTATGCCTCTTATGCTTTGGGACTGGAGCCAGTACGTCTGTGAGGTGATGCTCTGTGCTATATAGATTTACTTGCAAAGGTCAGCTTCAGTTTTAGTTTTAGATCTGTGCTCCATATCCACAGCAATGTGCAAACATGCCTGAAGTTCTGCAAAAAGTTAATGGGACAAATGACAGTATCACAGGTTCACTGAATAGTTTTTTTGTAAGAGACCTCTGGAGGTCATCTAACCCTCCTCAAAATAAATTTCAAAGCCTTAAACAGATTGTTCAGAGGTAAGCCCATTGGACTTTTTCTTTTTTTTTTTTTTTAAATCTCAAGAATGGAGATTGTACAGCATCTCTGGATATCTTCCAGTCCATGATGACTTATATTGTGAAATTTCTATTTCAAAATAATTAAAAGAAAAAAAAAAATTCAAAAAATCAAGCTCATTCACTGGCCACCTCCATAAAACAAAAGCAAATCAAAACTTTCATTTCATACCAGCTCTATTTTCCACTCCTGAAAAATCTACCACAGCTTAATCCTGAAGCAGCTAAAATGAATGCAATACTCAATATCATGGGATAAATAACAAGATTTGTAGAGAGAATTAGGTTGTGGAATTGAACATTGTCTCAGATTTACTTCTCAGCAAGGATTTCCCTCAGACTCAGTCCTGAAGTCATTACTCAGGAATGCTTCCCCCAGTGACATCCCAAAACAACTAGTATCAAGCTGCCTGGAGGGCAAATGGAGCAGTTGTGTCATGCTGCCCTAAGCTGTACAAAGAGAGCAATAAAGCAGATGTCTGCTCAGGATTAGAGGGCACTGGAGAAGTAAGTGTTAGTGATAAGTATGCAGGAATTTATCCCTCTAATATCCAAGCAACTTTGGAGCATATGATCATTTACCACTGCCTTTATTTTAAAGGATGTAATAAAATGTACATTCAATTAGGTGGAATTTTCTTAAATTAACTCGTGAATTGATTGTCTGGGGCTTTTCAAGGATATCACTGGCAGGGCCATTTCAAGAAAGGACTGAGCATTTGCCATTGGGAATTACCCATATTTTTCTAGGTTGTTGATTGTTATACATCCAAAAACACTGTTCACTTTATTTACAGAGAAAATTTGCTTGTAAGCCTAAGAATACCCACTGGCTTGAAAAAAAAAAACCCATTACTCTCTACTGTGTAGTAATGACTCCTATGAGCAGCTTCAGGCATCATCTCCCACAGACACCCACTCTCTTGCTCCAGAGGATAACAACTTTCCATAATCACCTACCCCTCCAGTTAATATGTAACATAACATATGTGTAACAAGAGACTAAGGCATAAAGAGGAAAGGTTAGCTCTGCTTCTGAAAAGCTTTGATGATGCAGTTTCTGCAATCTGTTCTACTGTCTTCAAAGGGCACATACACATTAAATTTTACTTTCCGGTTCCACTAAGGCGATGTTAAAATTAATATGAATAAGTTTTAATTACCAAGGCCAAAAGGGGAGTGTTGTTCTTAATGCTTTGATTAGCTGCATCAGTGTTTTCTAGATGACTTTAAACACTGAAAAAGCTTCTTTGGCTTCATCTTAACTAAAATGAAGGAAGATGATGGGATAGGCTAGCACCATTTTGATCAAACCAAAGGTGACCTTGGTGAAATAAAACAGCTTATTCAGTCCCTTCTGCTTGCTGGTTGTCTCTACTTTTTGCTAGGTTACAAACTGTGAAGGGTTGGATCCATGTCTTTCTCATATTTTTGTTTTCTACTTACTGCAACAGGAGCCATGGGCCTCTAGATGTTGTACAAAATGGCACTGATAAATACTTGTTTGGTTACCAAGAAATATGACAGCAGTAAACACATTTTTAAATGTTTTGCCCTGCAGTCAGGATACATGTTTGCTCGTCTCAGCAGAGCATGTTAGCTGAGGTTCAGTGACTCACTAAACTGTAGTCACATGAGCTTTTTTGTGAGCTTAGTGTGTGGACAGAGGTTGCTTGTGTCTGCCTGCAGTGCATGCATAGATGTACCCGGAGTCCTTTGTGGGTCTCAGTCTAAATTCTAGAGCTGCACAGATAATGGGTCCCTTTCAGCATGGTTGCTGAGTCAAAAAGTGTGTATGCCATGGAGAGGGGAAACCAGCAACGTTATTTCATTCTGCTTTAGTGTGAAATGTTTCATTTGAGGGCATCCCTTCAGGTCAAGTGGCCTTATTTTTGACAGCTCTCCTGCTTTTCGCAGAGCTATAAGCTCTGACCAAACAGTAGCAGCAAATCTGTAACTGTGTATTGCAAATAAGACCAGCTACTGGCATTCCAAGAGTCATCTGTGTAACTGATATTCACCCAGGGTTAGAAAAGGTGTGAAGTGTAGCTGGCACTGTGGTGGTAGTGCTTTTGTTCTATCAGCTGCATCCTGTCAGTGTTAGTGTAGCACTTTGGGGAATTCCTCATGTTCTCAGTGTAGATGTGGCCAAACGCAGATTTACCTCAAGACCTTCAGACTTTTCCACTTTGGAACACTGTGGTTCAATGAGCGGTCCAAATTATGAAGTAGGAGAGCCACTGTACAGCCCATATTTTCCTCCTCTTACATGATTTTTACCTTGTTCTATTCAGCTCTAGATTCACCTGCTTCTGAGCAAGCATAACTCCAGAATACCAACTTCCTCAAAGCCACTCAAAAAGGTTTTCTGTTTTATGTTAGCAGGATAGTTTCAGTATAAAAACAGCTAGTCAAGGCCCATTCTTTCTTCATCAGCTGTTTTTCTGACTAAGCTGTCACAAGAGATTGGCACAAAGGCCAGAGCTTGTTTCCAGCCTCATGGAAAGTAGCCTATAGCAAATGATGTTGGTCTAGTAAAGTAAGCCTAATGTGCCTACTGCATTCCTTATCAGCCAGTCAGACACATCAGACATGCATGTAGAAACTGCACATCACCTCTGCTGGGAGTTTTATTTCAGTGCACTCATGATACAGAGTCGTTTTGAACCCATGCAATAAATCCCAACCTTAAAAATTGTTGTTGTAGAGGCAGAAACTGTATTCAGTTTATTGAAACTAGTTTGTGGTTTAGGACAAGTACATGACACTCTCCTTGGCATCACTGACCTCTTTACCTTTGTCATCACTGACATCAACATAAATGAAGTAAAAAAATGTTTCCTGACATTTCAAAATTACTATTCTTAACAGATTGCATCATACTTCCCACAGCCAGTGTCAATTGTTTGGCCAGCCCAAGTCAGGCTCTGCCCAAGGCACCTAGGGTGCTGGAAAGCCAGTGAGCTCAGCACCCAGCATGATTTGGCCCTGGTGCAACAAGGTGACCTGAGGAACAAGCAACTCAGCAGGCAGTGTAGCTCTTTGGAAACAGGTGGCAACGTGATCATGTCATTTCCTCCCCACCAGCACCCTGGCAGCTGCCCTCTGTGCTAGACCAAGAGCTCTGGCCTCTGGCCAGCACAGGTTTGTGAGCTCCTACTCCAAAGGTCAAACGCAGTTTCCCCCAGCAAAAAAAAAAAACAGCCTCCCCTGGAGCAAACAAAAAGAGAAAAAAAAGACCCCCAAAATGTATTAAACGCACGTCTCTCAAAGCAAATGGGCAGCTGTGTGTTAAAGGTCAAATTCCAGTTGTTGCAACTCGGTTTTGTTGCAATCCTTCAACAGCAGCAAGCAGACACTCAGTGGGGAGAGCCAGAAGGTGATGTGCCTAACATTTGAAGAAACCACTGAGAAACCACGATAAAAACCAGCTTAGTCCTGCAAAACTGTTAATGGAACATAAAGTGTTATTACACAAAGCATACCAGAAAATGTAACAAACTGGAAAGATTTCACAACTCTACACATAACTTGGAAAATTTTGAATAGCATAGTTAACTGAGAATAACATTTTCAGAAAACAGGAATTCTACCTGTATATGATCAAATAGTCATAACTTCATCACATTGTTCTTTTAGATAAGATTTCTCCAATGCTTATACCTTAAGCTTTCATGGTTTTCTATTTTATAGTTTTCCCAAAGCTACTAAGAAAAAGTTTCTCCTCAAACTATTTTTTTTTTTTTTTAAATTTCAGATAATAAAGTTTAGGTATTTCAAAATAAATAAAAGAGAATAAGGAAAATGGAAAAAAATGTCTGCTTATCTTTAGATATTGTTTAAATGCCTTTCCTGAAAGGCTATACCTCTGAACAGAGTCCTAAGCATGGTGTGACTGAATTTGCAAGAGCAGATTTTTTCCTACCCAATAAACTGTCCAACTGCCTAATCTATTGTGTAATTACAGAATCTCCAGTCAATGGAGTCTTGAAATCTAACAGTAGGATTCTCTGAAGATTTTTATCACAATGAACACTCCTTTTCCTTGTTCCCTCAAATTCCCCAGGTATCTATTTGTCAGAAAATAAGTGGGTCAAAGGCCTTATGAAATGATGATGATTGCTTAAAGAAATACAGAGCATTATTCACAGTTTCCAAAGGACTGCATGAGGAAGTTAAATTCTGGCATGTAATTGTCTTGTGATGTCTGCTTTCTGAATGGGACATTTAAATAATTTTATTATTATTAGGATTGCTTAGGTAATGTGCTTGTGCTGAGCCTAAGTACAGACACATCAGCACAGAAAGGGTTGTATTTATATTGCACTATGTTGGGACATAAGAACATAGGCCAGAGATTGTCACACAAGTCTTAAATTGGAAGCCACAGAGCTGTGCCAGCACAAATGCCAATGCAGCTCTTCTGGGATTCACTTTTGTGTCAAGTCTCTACACAGTTCTGACCAGACATAGCTAGATATACCCCAAAATAACATCAAAAGTGGAAAAGGAGACTTGCATCCATAGACAAACGTAAATGTATTGATGCAGGATACAGCCATAACGTGGGGTCTCAAGTGTAAGAAGACCTCCTTATGCATATAGAAAATTATTTCCTATGTCAAAACATGTAACATTTGAACTTTTTTCAATTCAATTTCAATTCAAGCCTTTGCATCCATAGACAAACATAAACGTATCAATGCAGGATACAGCCATAACGTGGGGTGTCAAGTGTAAGAAGACCTCCTTATGTATATAGAAAATTATTTTCTATGTCAAAACATGTAACATTTGAAATTTTTTTCAATTCAATTTCAATTCAAGCCTTTGGGAGAAATAGGACTGGACCTTTTGAGGAGATAAATAATAAAATGCAGTCTATAAAATAAACTCTTTCAGGATACTAAATGCCTCCTAACATGAATAGCAGTCCAGATTGCAGATATAAATCTCAATATGGACGTTGAAAGACTTCCCAAAAGGTGCCTAAGAAAGCTGAATATCTTTAATCAGTTAGATTACACGCTGTTGCTAGAACAAGTGCGGTACAAGCCACATGACTACCATCATCTCAGTAGATGAATGGATGAAAGAATGAATGAATGAATGAATGAATGAATGAGTAAGTGAATGAGTAAATCATTACAAGGTCTATTATGAGCAGACTCTATTATAACAAAGCCTGCAAACAGTCTGAGATTTCATATGTACCTGATTACCATTAAAATGAAAAAGGAGCTTTACAGACAGACTTTTACAGGAAGCTTTTTCTAAGAATGTTTACTGTTATATTTAAAATTAATTAATGAGGTCGGATCACTGTGTTTTTAGCAGCAGGGAAATTGTCTCTGTAAATCAATGCGAGAAGAAACAAGCAAAACCTTGAACCCTAAAATGTATTAGAAACCATTTCATCAAAATTAAAGGTTTGACAGGTAAGATATTTTAAGGTGTCATCTTTGTAGTTAAAAGTCTCTATGTTAAAGTAAAATAAGTAATTCAGATTTTACTTCTTGCTTTACCGTACCACAGTTGTACAACTCAACCTTTCTGGATGAGTTTTTTCAGCTTTGATCTGTCCATGCTGTTGCCATGGGTCACAATTTGCTCAAGTCTCTAATAGCAATTACAGTCTTTGAGACATGACCCAACTCTTGAAATTAGTTCAAAGTGGTTGATAGCCTCTTTAACAGGGTAATTCTATTAACTTAATTTCTTAGGCTAAAAATACACTGCCCATGGCAGCTATTGAGACTGAAGTAGACTAAGGATACACATACATTCCTGGTCTTTACAAGGGTTAGAGGGAGAGAAGAGTCCTAATCCTTTGTCTCTGTTTCTGAAACTCAGATGGAAGAGGTTTTTGTGTCCCAGCCATTCTGGAAACCAGGAGAAGGTCTGTGTTTCCTAGTACAAATACCCATTGTCTTAAGAGATGGTCTATACTACAGTGTTTATTTGGGCATTTACTTTGAAATTTAAAGTAACAAGGCACACAAGAAGATGGTATTTTAAATTTGTTAGCTTTTTTTTTTTTCATAATACCACTAAAATTTCCTAGATGACAGAGCAAGTGTTATGTTGAGGGGACACAATGACATGGACAGTTCCCAGATTTAGGCTCAATTTCTGAACAATGGCTTAAATATTTCATTTATTTGGAGGGACCTGTGCAGATAAATATACACATTTATGCTTTTTACAATGTTCTTCAGAATCATACAGATGGTGAGAGCTACTTGATCATTACAAAGGTCACATTATTTTTATTTTAACAAATATCTCAAATGAAAGGCTTAGAAATTTGCAAGAAATTCACCAGTTGCACTGTCTGAATGAAATAAAACGCTAATATTATTTCCCTATAAATATTACAATTTGAAGTAACACCAGAGAAAATATTACTCCTGGAGAGCAGCAAGCTACTTTGAATGGCAGAAATTGTGACAAGGAGCAACAATTTTCTAGACCAGATCACTATGCACTATGCAACTATGGTTACTTGAGTGAAATGCAGCAGTGATCAATAACTGTTTGTTTCTGGAATACCATCATTTTGAAAAGACACTTCTTAAAATCAATAATTTTGAAAAGACACTTCTTAAAATCAATAATTTTAAAATATATTCTTCTAAGAGTATAATCATTTGTAGTTCTCATCTGGTTTATGTTTCTTAAATTAAAAAATTGCCCCTAGAAATCACCTTTTCATCATCACTCTTTTTGTTCCCACAACAAGGAAGTCACAGTTGTGAAAAAGGTCAAGGGTCTCCAAAGTCTTCAGCACCTAACTCATCAAGTGACACTCTGGGATCATAAGATTAAATCAAGTCACAGGATGTGTGCCCTACGGATATTGGTTAGACTGTTCTGGAGCTGGGTGGATTAGACTGGTATCCTGTGTTTTACTTGAAAGTCTACTATGCTACAAAGGTCAACAATGTTTCAAGGAAGTTGTTAATTGAAATCAACCAAATGAGACAACTCTCTTCCTGGAGGAAAACTTTGTTCAGCCCTGCTTTGCCTTTGGGGTAATATGTATCAGAACTGGCACTTAGGCATTTTGACCAGAATTTTGCTGTTGATCAGCTTGTACAGCAAAAAAATGCATTTTATCAAATCTGCCCTGCCTGACCTTCAGATAAACCACAGCAGTTCTTGTGCATATCTTCATTATTCTTACCCAGGGCTAAAATAAAAAAAAAAAATAAATAAAAATCAGGGAAAGTTATGATAGTAAGATTTTATATATTGTAAGTTTATAAACTTGCAAATATCACAAATCCTGCTGTGAACCTGCCGGTTCTTGCAGATAAGTTTTAGATTAGTTCAATGTTTTCTGGGTACTTCCCAAGGAGGAACTCACTCCAGGCTTTGTGTTTGTAGCAGACACAGAAGAGCCAATTCTTGAAGGGAGTATAAAGTGGATGCTGTGACCAGTTGCAATCAGTGTCTAGACCCTTTGGGACTTTTTCTCCAGATGAAATGAAAGCTATCTTCATTTCTGGAAAAGTACCAACTTAGCAAGCCTTATTCTCTTCTCTTCCAGCTGAGAGCAGACTCCAAGAACTGAAGTCCTTGGGAAGGTCACAGGCAGTCCCTATATCTGAGCCTTTTCCAGGAGACCACAACTATAAATTCTCATTGTCATCAGTGAGACAGCATTAAGACCTCATACATTTTCCCCCATGCTATCACCATGGCATTTATCTTCCAGTATTGAAGAAATACTGAAATCACTCTAATCTAAGGTTAAGTGGTAAGTGTCTCAGTTGATCAAATTTTAGGAAAAAACTTTGAAAACCTTTCACAAAAGGTATGCCACTAACACATTGCTCTCGTTGAGAAGAGTTGCATTGGCTGCATCATAGCTCTATTGTTGTCTCTGTGTCATTTCAGAGTCAAATCATGCTAGGTGTATATTTTCCTAGTAGTTCATTTCCACCAATAGAGAGCTGGCAAAATGCTGAGGCAAGTTGAGCATCCAGTGTGTCCTCCTACGTGTTCATGTCTTGGAAACTGGAGAAATAACTTTCTCTGAAATAATTTTCTCTGTTTAACTGAAGTTCCAGTGACACCAAATTCTAAGGAAGAGTTAACATCTTCTAGTAGATCAATGAATACAATGGAGAAAAATATATACAACTTCATGTACACAACATTTTTCTCTTCTGCCCATACAAGGAAAAAAAAAGGTGTTGTCATTATCACAGTTCATAATACCCTATTTTCTGAGATTTCACATCACAAATGTTGCTGCTTCAGAGGAAAATTATTATGTTAAAAGCCATTAATAGTCTGTTTCTCTTTTTTTGGTGCTCTTTAAAACATTTTTTCTGAAGTCTTAAATTATTTCTGT
>NW_008607885.1:0-7505 GCF_000691845.1 Merops nubicus
TCCAAGCCTCAAACCACAACACATAGGGTTCAAATACTTTCAAACAAATATTCACTCATGTAAAGAGATTTACAAATATGAAGACTGAATACAGATTACATTTCCAGGTTTCCTACCATTTCAAAGCCATGGAACCTCACTTCAGAGAGCTAAAAAAAAATGAATTAAGGATAAAAATAACACACAAGACAGCACAACTTGTAATGATAGTAAAAGAGATTTGCTGGTGTCTCTACTGGTTTAAATGTTATTTTTTATTTTTTTTTTTTGTTTCTTTTATCATCAGGTCACAAAGTAACATTGACACAGGCATTGGCTACATTAAAGGAATATTTTCCTTTAATGAGGTGTTATTTTGTGGATCTGGTGTCCCTCCAGTGCACAAATACCTAGCTATTGAGAATGTTTAATTTATTTTCATTTTGTGAGTAAATGTCTGACAGTTGTCCGTCATATTATCAGGATTCGTATTGCTAAACTTGTACATACACAGTTTAGAGAACTGGAGTTAGTCAGATACTTCACACAGAGTCTTAATTCCAGAAGCATGTTACCACCATGGAAACTGCATTAAAAACAGGCTTCATAGTGTTGTCCATTCTTAAAACAGTTGGATACAGAATCTTCTAGTAAGAATCATGGAACATTTCATAAATTTGCCAAACTAGCTATTTGGAGTGAAATTTTCCTTGCAAGCTTTCTATCTTAAGCTGACATTTCCAAAATTTGGAAAATAATGGCTAAAAATTCATTTAACTAACATTTTTTCCTGACCTGGTCTTTTGTTTTGTCCTGGTTCTGTAAAAAAATAAACTGAATGACTTATGGAAAAGCTCTTGTGGCATCCTGTTTTCCATAAAGATTTGGAATTTGGCAGAAAGGCTATCTTTGCATGAAGGATGAGCTTTTTGCAGTACTGTGAGAATCCAACAAACTTCAGACTTTCTGAAATTACAACTTGTCATATACTTGGAAAAGAGTTCTTCAGTTTCAACAGTTAAAAACCACTGAAGAATCTGCAATCACTGACAAAGTTGGCTTAGAAATGCAATGCACTTTACTGGATGGATAATGTTTTTCTAGACTGCCCTGTGTCCCCCACTGCCTTCACTGGCACAAGCAGCATGGAAAGCAGAACTACAGTTAGCTGTGAAAAAGGCCCTAAAGCACAGTGGAAAGCAGTACCAGGCCTTTATGTTAATTTTGTTGCTGCAGCTCTGTTGCTGTGCTTGTACTAGTTGAGGAACAGAAGCAGTCTATTGTAATGGAAAGTGACTATTTCATTAGCCCAAACTAGTCAGCTGAAGAAAACAAGCTTTGAGGACCACCAGCTCTTCTTTATTATCTCTGGTCGCAAATTCTGCCTTATTAACATTATCAGTGCTCAAGAATACCCACTCTGAGGATACTAAACACATCTCCCAAGTTACAAATGTAATTGCCTGTTCCATGCATAGAGTGACTACCTCTATACATAGAATAATATGTCGAGGAAATGACGCTGCAAGATGGCTCATTTGAAAGAAAATGCCCACAATTTCAAAGGAAACTGTCTGCAGTTAACAGGAAACAAAACCAAGGAAGAATATTGAGGGAGGTCATACTAGATACAGGTATCATGCATTTAGAGCAGTGCTCAATCCTCTGCATTACTTATAATAAACTATTTTTATCCGAAAATGCTGATTAAAAGGTGCTGACTATATACCTAATTGAAAAAGTATATCTTCAAAATGAAGAACAACTAATCAGCCTTGCTAACTGGATTTCAAATCAGTCAGTTCAACAAAATCCATTGAAAACTCGGTTGTTTGAAATTAATAAATAGGTATTTAATTTCCTGTGCAAGATTTAATTCTTCCTTCTGCAAGAGGTACAAAATAATAATAGAGCGCTGAAAGTGTCCTGCTTCTTT
Organism: Merops nubicus; assembly: GCF_000691845.1. Taxonomy (NCBI): domain Eukaryota; kingdom Metazoa; phylum Chordata; class Aves; order Coraciiformes; family Meropidae; genus Merops; species Merops nubicus. The sequence goes on from NW_008607885.1 coordinate 1,916, forward strand.
AAAAATATTTTGATAAGATGGAAAATTTATGTATAAAAATGATTCTTTATAGAACATTATGTACTTTTTGGAAAGATGAACGCTAGGTTTCTTGTCTTTATTCACTGCCTTTGATTTTACTATATTTTACAGAGAGCTTCAAAATTATTTTTTCACAAAATGAAAACAGAAGACTGAAAATGCACAGTGTCATATTTCCTGAATACTTCTCTGCAGATAATTACAATTGTTTAGTTCCTATTTAGCTGAAATTTTGCAAAACTGGGTTAAAAAGCTACTTCATGTTACTTACTTTTAAGATCTGCCTAGTAGAACGGCATAGGTCTTCGCTGAGAAACCCATTGTTGTGAGGGCTATTCAATAGTGTTTTGTTGAGATGATATTCACAGGTGACAGATCACCACAGACTCAGGGAGGGGAAAAATGTACATTGTGAAGAGTTATTGCTTTGTTCCCTTGATATGTCATTTGCCATTTCTGAAGTCTACCTTAGAGTATTTACATGAACACCCAGGAGTTCCCCTCAAAACAAGAGGGGAGGCTCATGCAAACAATGCACCTGCAGAGTAACTTATGCTTGGAACTGTGCAGCTAAGTATGCTCCTTGGATCATACAGCACTCACACAACACTGCGTGCTGCCTGGCGTGGGGGACATCTCCACACAGTCACCCGGGCAGGGGTAGGATCATACTGTCCCTGCAACCAGCTGCTCTAGAGTCCTTCACAACTGACTGACATAAAAGTGGTAAGAACCACATCTAAAAATACAGGTTACTACAAGTTTTAAACATCCAAACGAAATTGCTTCCCCTATCCAATGTCAAAGAAGTTCCTTTTATATGCACACTGACACTGTTTTAAACAACATCCTAGCAGCTGAATCAGAAGCAGATTTCCTTTAAGTTGACGCTCCCTAAACAGAACAAGACTATGCTGGATAATTTCTCCACAAGCACAAATGAATCATCAAAATCTCTGTAACTCCAGAGTGAATGCAGTAATCTTCATACAATGACCCAGAGGCTGTCATGCAAATAATGTCCATAAAACCCAAGCAACCACTACTGACCAAATAAGCTAAGACAAACAATAAAAATACACACTTAGTTACCATTAGGTACACTCTAACTGCTGATCTTTAGTTCTGATTCTTAAAGGAGACTTACAAAATAACTTTAGAAACAGCATCTAGGAGCTCATACTCATACCTCTACCTGATATAGCAAATTATAGATATTGGTTTGACAATGCATGATAGTTTTTCCCACAATTTTTGCTCTTCTGTTGTCCCTTGATTTCCACCGGTACAACCTCCCCTACACCTTTGTTCTCATAATCATTAAGCAAATTCAGTTAAAATTATATTTAATTTAAAATATTATTTACTTATTTACTTTTTTCCCCCTCCCCAATCCTGTTATCTTGGTATAATATCCCCACCAGATTTGCCTGGCTAAATCATGGTGAAATCAAAATTTAACAACATCCAGTTTGGTACACAGGGTTTTATTGTTATATTGAACCCATTTGTCTCCTCAAATACAAATACAGTTCTTCAGGTACAAACCCAGTGTACCTAACACCTACCCAGACACCTAAAATAGTTAAAAAAAAACACCAACCCCAAACCATAAAACAAACAAACAAAAAGCCCAAAAAACCCCCCACAAACAAACAAACCAACCCAAAACCCACAAAAACCTTACATGGATGTGAAGGAGAGATTTATTTTTAAAATCCCTCCTCTAATGTTAGACCTGTTTAGGAAATATATTTTCTTGTACAGAACAGATATGGCAATTCCCTATTCAGATAAAAACGCTATTAGCATGAAAAGAATAAATTGGAATGATGTCTGGAAATCCTGAAACTTCTAATGCTTCAAAGATTTAATCTTGGTAAGGTATTTGTTAAAAAAAAAATCATATATCTCTATCTATCTCAAGGATTCAGTCTAGGGAAGTTAAATTCAGTCTGCAAGAAGAAATTTAACATGAAAACCAACTATTTTATGAGACACAAACATGAGCTGAAGTGATGCTAAAAGAAACAGGATGTTCCTGGACCAACTGCAGGAATCTGAAACCAAATATGCCAGCATGATTCTGGACATTAACTCTCAAGTGCGGAGAGCTCTTATTTAAAAATAGTTTATGAAGAGAAAACTTCAGTCATTTCTGCTATAGTCAGCAGTGAATGTGTGTATGTTCATCATTCTGTAACTGCATTCCTACCAGCAAAGTCTTTTGAAAACAAAGAAAACTCAAGAAAAAAACACTGAAAATCTAATTTTTAAGGAAAGTTTAGCAAAAGACCTGTGGAATGGGTATGTTAGCATTGTAAGTGAATAAAAAAAGCTGCAAATATTTGAGTGACAACAACTCAAGAGTATTGAACACAGACAGGAAAGTTAATTATGGGGCAGCATTATAGCTACAGGAAAAAAAAAAAGTCAATTGTATCCAAAGAAAACCATACTGATATGAAGTATGATTCTTAAATTCTTACCAGGATTATAAGCAATGTTTACTCTGTGGATAATGATGTCCCAAGTACTTGCATTGTCTCTAATCTGCTTTAGAAACGGAAGCAAATATTTACAAGAGACTTTAAGACATTCTTGCAAAGACTACATTTAAAAACACTCGTCCCCCACTACATGTCTAATTGCCCATGACTCACTGCACAGTAATTGGAGTAAGTCTAAGGGTAAAAGCTGCTGGGTACAAAAGTCTTCAGAGCATATTCCTTGAGTTTATCTGTGGCTGAAGTCAGTGGGGATGCAGCAGGACCCCACTGGTTCACAGAACCCTTGGAGGCATCTATGCTTTTGCACATGTCCCATTAAGCCCTGACTGGACATCAAACCTTCCCTTAGCTGATGGGAGTCAGCTTCTGTTGCATATGTGCTCTTGAGCAGCTGGATTCAGTTTTTTGCCCCACCCATTGATGTGGATGCAGTTGTGCCAAGCACGATGACCCATATCAGTATCATTTCTCTCTGCATGAGATGAGCTATAATGGTTCAGCACCCCATGAATAAACTTCATCATCTGAGAGTGTTTGCATACCAGCATAAGCAGTAAAATGTCTAGGCCCCAGTTAGAGTAACAGAAATGTCTTCCAGAGGTATCTGAGCTAGGACTAAATTTCACTGATTTTCATGTATTTTTGTGACAAAATGGAAGGAATTCCACGACAGTTAGACATTACACTCTGAACTGAATTTCTCAGTTTTGAGAGCTGTTTGAAGTTTACAGAAATTACAGTGAGCTACTTGGACAACCCAACTTGAATTTCTTGTTTGTTCTGTGTTTAATTTCCCAGGCAGCACATACAATGGTATGTGTAGAAGATCACTAAACCTTTAGTGCTTACAGCACTCATTCTTTTCTGGGAAACAAAGAGTCTGTACTTCCAACTGGAGGTTCCGGCTTCTAACTTATCACTACATGCTTGTTCATATTCTGCAACTCACCTCTCTAATATAAACAGCTACCACCTGCTGCTATTCACTTTACCTTCTATTGGCTGTCACCAAGTTTCTTACACTAGGACCACACTTCAAAATACTGTATCAGGAATGAAGGAATGAGAGTGGTTGAAGCCTTATTTAAACACATTTCTCTTGTACTCGTCTCTGACTTTGAAAAAAAAATGTAAATCTAACCCACCTGCCTAGCAGAAAACAAAATGAATACATGACAGGTAGGGTATCTACATAGTCCCAAACACGAGTATGGGTTTCACAAGTTCTGTAGCAACACAGAATTAATAAGGTAATTTTGTTATTATTGTCATTGAAACAACTTTTTTATAACATATGCATATAACTCAGACATGTAGTGGGAAAAATGAAATGTCACCTGTTTCATTTTGAAGTGGAAGATGTGAAAATGGGTGTTGTTTGTGACCTTGATGGTGAGAGCATGCCCTGCAGTTATGCACTGGTAGAAACTTCTGTCTCCTTTCTGTATTATTCTCCTAATTTATGTTATATAAATAACAGCTGATTTTCTTTGGGGGGAAAAAAAAAAAAAAAGGAAAAATATATGTTTTAGTATGGCCAATGAAAGTCACAGAGAACTGGGTACCCAGAGTCATGTCCAGACTGCTTTTGAATATTTCCAAGGATGGAAACTCCACAGTCCCTTTGGGTAACCTATGCCAGTGCTCAGTTACCCTCACAGTAAAAGTGTTTCCTGATGTTCAGAAGAAAACTCCTGTAATTTAGTTTGTGCCCATTGCCTCTGTTCCTATCACCGGGTACTGAAAAGAGCCTGGCTCCATCGTTTTTGCACCCTCCCTTCAGGTATTTGTACACATTGATGGGAATGAAGGTCCCCCCTGAACCTTCTGTTCTCCATGCTGAATGGTCTCAGGTCTCTGCCATTCCTCACTGGAGAGATGCTGTAGTCCCTCAGTCATCTTAGTAGCCCTGCTTTGGACTCTCTCTCCAGTATGTCTATGTCTCTCTCATACTGAGGAGCCCAGATCTGGACACAATATTCCAGGTGTGGCATCACCAGCACTGACTAGGGGGAAGGACTGTTGCCCTGCACCTGCTGACAGTGCTTTGCCTAACACAGCCCAGGATACCACTATCCTTCTTTCCAGCAAGGGCACACTACTTGCTTCTATTCAACTTGGTGTTCACCAAGACCCCCAAGGACCTTTTCTGCAAAGATGCTTTCCAGAGAGTGAGCACCCAGCATGTACTGATGACTGGTTCCTCCCGTGGCACAGGACTTTGTGCTTCCCCTCATTGAGCTGCATGAGGTTCCTCTCAGCCCATTTCTCCAGTCTGTTGAGGTCCCCTTGGATGACAATACAGCCCACTGGACATGATGCAGCACATCGCTGGAGAGCTTAGCACATCATTACAGGACTGGAAATGACTTTTATATCAGAATGGCAGGCTATTTGGTATTGATGAGGCATCTCTGGTACCTCTCACATGATAAAAAACAGGCGTGAGCCTCAGGAAACACAAGGAATTAGAGACCAGCATGAGAAAGACAAAATGGAGTGAACAAAAGAATGAGTAGCCCTTGTTTATATAAAAATCATAAGTCACCCACCATCCTGTTATGAAAGAAGTGGTACATCACCTTAAACCTAAAGCTTTCCAAAGTGTTTTGTAAAGTTAACCTCCCTCTTCCAGCATTTAATGATTACATCTCACTATCATTTGTGCTGCTTACTCAATAAATTAGCAGAAATGTCAGTGCAATAATAAGGTCCACTTGCCTTTTACTATACGTGGGGCTCCTGAAGACAGTGGAAAAAATCTTAAAAGTTGTTGCTGCTGTGGTAGGGGAAATCAGCAATTCCATCTATTAAAACAAAAGAAATCTTCCAGAGTTAAAAGTCTAACAATCTATGAAAAGAGACTTTATCTTGCTATCAATTCTACAAGAAATGAGGATATTTCACAACACCTTTCTGTTGAAATTGAGAACTTGTTAACTGCGAGTAGCAAGTCAGTGAGCTCTTACACCACCCATGTTGCCTTCCTGACACTGCCTTGCGTCGCTACACACTCACCGCGGGACAGGGAGAGAGCAGGAAGCAGGAGCCAACAGCAG
>NW_008607885.1:7536-9268 GCF_000691845.1 Merops nubicus
GTCCATGTTGGGTTGACATTGTGTGGCTTTGGACAAGTTATTAATTCTCTCTGTGTGACAAACTCCATATCCATCTCAGGAAGCATCAGGAGAGCTTTTATTTAGAAAGCACTTTGTAGGAAAGTATAGTACAAATGTAAAGTCTGATGCCCTGCCTCTTTTAGCAAGTCCTCCTCTATACATCTACGTTTGTGCTCGGTTCATCCCTCACTTCAGCTTTATTCCTTTCATTGCCTGCATTTAAGGTACTACCCCTTCTTTCTAGCACAGCTGCAATGCAGGCAGCAGGAGAGACCACTTCTTTCTCCCCAACATACCTGGTCAGACCTTTCCACCACCTGGTCCATGCTCTGCCAGGCTGGCAAAATGTCACCACAGCTCCTTGGTTGGGGCACACCAACCTGCCTTGAGGTGACCGTTGGCAGTTTCAATCTTCCCCTGTGCCCAACCCTGCCCCTTCCAAGAAGCAGAACCACAGACCCTCCTGAAAGCAAACTGTCAACTCTGCCTCCTCTCACCCCACAGGCAGCAGTCTTGCCTCAATAGCTTCAGTGATTACAAAGCTGAAGTTCACCTGCGTTTCACTTCTGACCCTGCAAAGACCAGCAGCAGTTTGTTTTCCCTTTAGCAGTTTAAAAAGGTTGATAACCAGAGCTGCCTGTCACTGATCTCTCCTTCTGGGTAATTAAAACATCTCATTTCACCTTGCAAACAATTTAGATGTGGACTCACAGGCAGCTGAATGGAGGGGTTAGCAGCATCTGAAGCAGCCCTCATACACCTGCTTGCAATCATCTGATGATACTCTTAATTGGCATGAGCTACATGATTTCCTCTGACTGGCTTATGACGGATTTCTTATACTCCAAATCAGATATGGCAAAGAACAAACTCTAAAGAGAACAGCTAATACCCCCATTTTTAAAAGATCTTTTATAAGTATCCATATATATCCTTCTATAGACAATGAGTAAAGATGACAGTATCAGTCAGCTCTGAATGCTCCGTGTTTTCTCCCCTGTCTCACAGAACACAGAGAGAGCCAAGCCTGGAGGTAAGTTACTGTGCCATAAAGAGCTGTGCAGCAATATAGTGACGATATGACTTGAAGGCAGTTCTACTAGCTGGGCAAACATAAAACCATAGTAAAGCCTTACTCACAGGTGGTGGTATCAGCATATCTAAATTTCTCTGCCCTCCCAAGCTGCAAAGGAGAGAGCTCCAAACACAGGGTGATAAAACCAGGAAACGAATAATCATCCATAGCAAACATCCACTGAAGCAAACTGCAGAATGAGGAAGCTCAACAGGTGGAAGCAGAAACTGACTGAAGGAATAAAAATAGTACGGACACTACTGACCTACATAACCTATATATGTACTGTGAATATTAAAGTATATGTATATATATACACACACATAGATATGCATATCTATGTACAAATATAGATACTTCCAGAATATCAAAACAACTCCTTAAATCAACAGGGCTATGAAAGTGACAACAGCAGTAAGTCTTTTACAGTGTAGCTTGTCACAATATACCCATTACAACAACTTAATGTCTGTGCATTACAATTAAATAGAATTAATAGTAATTGCAAGTAACAGTTGCAAAAATGTTAAATGCCAGGAAGCTGAGTTCCATATATGGATGCAGGCAGGCATGGTCACACAGCAGACAGCAAAAATAAGATACAGTGGTGGGCCCAAGAGAGCTGGTCAGTATTCA
>NW_008607886.1:0-8394 GCF_000691845.1 Merops nubicus
GAGCGGGCTTCTCCTGGTGAGGCGCCGCTCTACGGGGCTGGGCCGGAGCCCCGCGGTGCTCGCGTCTGTGGGGAGGCTGCGGAGTGTGCAAGACCCGCCGGGAGGCCGGGCCCGACCTCACGGAGGGTCGTTGGAGCAGCCGCCGAGCTCCGTGCGGCAGCTCCCGCTCCCTTATCACGGGCGTAACTCGTGTTTGCTCGCTTTCCTCTGCTTTTTGGCGGTGTTTTATGAGCAAGCCTAGTCTCTGGCTGTGGGGCTGTGTGGAGTTTGAAGCGTATCGCAGAGGCGCGCTGGTGAGGTGACTTCGCTTGGCTGTCCCCATTTGGTTTGTTACCCTTGCAGTGTCCCAGAGTGTCTCGGTTCTCTGCAGAAGGGGGTAGCTCTTGGAGATCGGGCTTTGTGTGCCATGCTGCCTGGCCTAATTAATAGATACAAAGCTGGGTTAAAATACTTAGTTATCTAGTCAGATAAGTTTTGTTCCCTGTGAATAGTATAGAGAAGCTTCATGAATGGCTCAGACTTGTGCCACTTGATTTCCTGCTGGCGCTGCCTGCCGGAGCTCTTTCGATAAATTACAAAGTTATGCTAATCATTTGCACAATAAATACTTAGTAATAGTTTCACCATTACTGCTCAAGTGGTATGAGCTATTCTGCATAAGTTTTTCTGCCAGCTGTAGAGAGCTAGAGCTCTGCTCATCGTGCTCTTCTTCCTTCTTTCCTTCTTTGATGGGCATAGCTGCCTGTCGAGGTTTTATGTGGTTATTTGAGAAAGTTTTAAAGCAAACAAATAAAACTAGTACATAGTAGCTAGTCTTGCAGATGCACGGCATTAACAGTTCTTGTCCAGAATGTGCTAAAATGGGCTTTAAATCTACATGCTGGCATGTATCGGGTGACTTCATTCTCTGTTTTTAGAATCATCCAACTAATTCAGTTTTTCCTTAACTTTTAGCTGAAAGGCTGATTTTTCCAATCCTTGCTTGCTTTTCAGTTCACAGTTACAATAGTTGGTATAGGATAAAAGGTTAAATACTGGAATTCAGGTGTGATGACTTTTTTTGTTAACGAATGTTGGTTTTGTTCAGACGTAAATCTTCCACTGCCTTGGCAGGTGTGCAAATAATGGTAGTTTTCTACATATCTGAATTTATGAGTCGCATGGTTTGCTAGAAGAAAGTTATAAACTAAGCAGGAGGAAACAAAACATTGAAATCAGGTCATCAGCATTTCACTTGTGCCTGAAAAGGCTGTTGTGTGAGCCCTTGGAGGGGCGATGTGTTTCTAAGTTACAGTCTCTGGGGACTTGACTGTGTGGATCTATAGTATTTTCTTCATGTGTAACAGGAACATCTCTCTCCTGAGCACAGCAAATGCTTCCTCCACATGAACTCTGGCTTTTGCTAGGTGATCTGAGAGGTTATGGTCCTCCTGGTTACCTGAGCTTTAAACAGAAATAAGTGTTTTGATGCTGACTGTTTGGCTAAACCACGCTAAACAAGGTAACAGAGCATGCACTTGCACTATATCCTGCTGGTTCTTGGGTGCTTAAAGAAGTTGCTCTGTTCTCTTCCATGCACCAGCTTTGGCACCTGTCTGGCTGTGCAGAGAGCCACCTCCATTTATTAACTGAATTGCTAAATGTCCGAGTTGAACTAGCTTGTTTTACTGTGAGGTGAGTGCCAGAGCCAGCACCAGGGATGGAGCCTTGAAGTGAAGAGTTGGGGAACAACACCACCACTTTCAAGGCCAGCGGGCTGTCATATTGCTTCAACTCTGTTATCTGCTGCACCCTAAAAACCTGGTATGTGTCTGCTTCTGTGGAAGGCAGTCTGTGACAGAGGACAGGGCAGAGCTGCTGGAAGCTGTAAGCTCTCTAAGTTGCCAAGTGTGATTCAGCAGTGGCTGCCCTCTTAGTCTTGTCCTGGAGCTGGCCCCAGGTGCTGAAAAGTTAAAATGCATCGTGTGATAGTTTCCTAAGCCCCCTCTGTGAATATAATCTGCTCTGTATGCACGTGGGGTTAGCGAGGGGGTGCCAAGCCTCTAGCTGAGAAAATACCCAGTATGTCTGTTCAACTCAAGATGGATCTGCAAGGAGATTACTGGATGTGGGCACCAGATTTGTATTCAGCTGAACAGAACTTAAACGCTGACACTGTTTGTAGTATGAGCTGGCTGTTTGCAAAGATGATGGTTCAGGCATGTTAGAGGTGCTGGCTGGTTTCTTTCTCCATCTATTGAAACTTTATTTTCAGGTTGTTATAGTTCAACTGCTGGAACTTGCCTTGTGCCAAAGTAAGGCAAGGTGTAAAACCAAAAAGACCTAGTTGGCTCTTCACCTGAAAGTGCTCTCTGATCTCTGAAACTAAATAGTTGTTGGTACTTTGTGTGATTTATCTGGACTTGAGCTGAGGATATGCTTCCCTGACACAAATCCTCCTTTTAAAGCTGGTTTAAGAGACCTTGGCACTCTCTTGGACTCTATGGCTATTCAGGTTTCTCTGAGTTGGCTGTGCCACAATGATCCTGCTCTCAGCTGATAGAATAGATTCACTATGGTGGGAAAGGACCTCTAGGATCATCAAGTCCAGCCTTCATCCCAGCATTTCCCTAACCGCTGGACCATAGCCTCAAGTGCTACATCTACTTGTTTTTTGAACACCTCCAGGGATGGTGACTCCACCACCTCCCTGGGCAGCCTGTCCCAGTGCCTAACCACTCAGCATTAGGTTGGTTTAGGTCACTAAGCTGTCAGAGGAACCTGAGATTATGTACTGGAAAAGTGATGGTGTGAAATGGTTTAAACTGCAGTGGTAGTTCACCCTTGTATTATTTTCATTGTTGCTTTACAGTACATAAGCGTGGGATGCTGTCAGGAGGGAGATCTTGATCCTTCCTCCCACCCCTGGGCTGTCTTTCCCTCAGTCATGCTTGCACTGGTACTAATGTTCTCCATGAAAATGTGTTGCTTTTCTGGAGGAAGTGTGGTGGGAGAGTGCTTGCTTGAGTCAGTTCTTTGGTGTGGCCCATCATTCAGTGCTAATGCTGGCAAGAGCGAGGCCGAGGATTGGTAGCTGGAGTTGGGAAATGGGCTGGGAGCAGGCGAGGTGTTCCTTTCAGTAGCTCTTTGCGGCACTTCTGGTTTCACGGCCACCTCAACGCTTACTAGCTCAGCTGTCAGACTATAAACCTGACAGCCTGGTTCTTACCGAGCAGACTGGCTCCAAGCAGAACCTGCAGCAGGGAGTGCTGACGTGCAGGGGAGGTGCAGGAGACCCCGTGGAGCGCCTGCTGCTGAAGGATCCAGCACAGAAGTGCACGCTGAGTGCAGAGAGCCCAGACGAGGCTAACCTCCTGTAACGTTACTGAAGCAGTATCTGGGGCTGCTCTGCTCGGCTAGGAGTTGGTCGGCCGCTTCGGGAGGTGTCCAGTTGGTAACGTGGTGGGGCCTCCTGCATGCAGGCATTTGGAGCAGCTCGTCCATTCCCATGGACAATGCAGCTAAGCTTGACTGTGTTCATGTTTTTACCTGAAGTTGGATAAATCCTTGAAAGTACTGTCAGCACTTGTATGTATGTGCAGTTGGGTCCTTGAAGAAGATATTTCTGGTGTAAATCTTACTGTGGAATGCTTATTGGCAGTAGGTTTGTTATGCAGAGCCCTTGGTTCTTACTTCGTGTTTAGCCTTACGATAGCTTAAAAAAAACCCAGACCCTATTTTATGTCTGGTGGCCTCTTTGAGTAGGCTTATCCTTACGTGTGCCTTAGCCTTGGAACTCAGTTTTTCATTGCAGCTATTGTGGGTTAAAAGATTTTTAAGACAGACTACTTTTGAGTGCTCAAAGGCCAGGGACTGTTTGAGAAAAGGACTGCAAAACACAAGTTCACATCAAAATACCGATTTCTGTAGACTCTATCCAAACAATTGAGAGGCTTTAAGAAATGCTAAGGACACCATTACAGGCAGTGATGCTGGAGATTAGGTTAGATGGTTATGGGTTCCCTTTGGCCTTGGTTTATATGCTAAATGTGCTGTTTTGAACTTTGGAAGCACTGGTTGTTCATGCACAAAGTCATAAGTCAAAATAAAATCTCCTAGCTGATGTACTTCATGGTTACGACCATGCTGTCACAACAGTTTTTTCTTTTCCTAGATGATGATTATTTTAGTTGTTTTTTAAAAGCACACTGGTATTTGACTAAGAGGAATTATTAGCTCTTTTTATTGCATTAAAATCGTAATCCCGTTGCATATTTATGAATTTTTATTAAAAAATAAAGGGGTTTAGGTTCCAATAAAGTAAAAATAATTTGCTTATATGGTAATTTTTTATCCCCAAATATTTTGTTTTATCTTTACAATCTTTAGACATTAATTTTTTTTTTTAAAGGGAAAGCAAATTCCTTTGTGCTTTCTGCTTTACAGGTGTAATATTTGCTGTTAGTACTTTGACAGCTTACGCTAAAGCTCATGCATCCTTATTTAGAGGATTGACTTCCAAGGTGAATGGGCCCTGATGATCTGAAAAAGCACCTCTGTCTGTAGGCTTGAATTTGCTATATGGGCTTTCATGCTTTTGGTAGAAAAATTTCAGGCCTTGCATATTGAAAATGTGCAAAAATGTTGAATTAAAACTTGATATCCAAGCAACTGCTGGTGAATTTGGTATAAAAGCATGTGGATACAGAGGTTAGCTATTTCTTCTGCTGCAGAAATAGTGGCTGTGTGTGAAGGGTCATTCAAAAAGTGGCAGATTACACAGAAGCACAGTTATATCTAATTTTGTGTGGTGTTTTTAAGTGCAAGCTGGGATTCAGTTTGTACCAGCTGAGCAGTTAATGTTTTTGAACGGTCTTACATTTGTCTTCTATGAAGTATAGTTTTAAGTTTTAATTCTGTACTTCATAATTGTGACTTGAGCTCTGTTTTATTTAATGAGTACTTTTAAAGAGGCTTCATCCTTTGTGCCCCTCCCATGTGCTGTCAGGTCTGGCAGCGGAAGATAAAGCAGTTTGAAATTCATAAGGCTTCAAGAAGGGCAAATTATCTTGCAGTTGAATTTGCAGCAGTAAGCATAACTGTATGAATTCAGTAAGAACATAAGATATTTCAAAGTACCTTAGGGAAATATAAAGGATAACTGAATGTAAACAGTTCTCAATAATTTTGAATACTTCTAATTTCTTTAATTTGTTGAAAAATCATATTTGCTTGTTTTTCTGTGAGGGAAAAGCGATGCTACATTTTCTTCTCTCCTGTCTGAAGTCACTAGAGGAGCTGACTGCCTATCTTTCAACCCACATCTTTGAGCTGAAGTGAGACCCAGAGCTAACTTTAATGTAGGTTTTCCTGATAGTGTTCTGTTATCTATATAAATTTTTGCCTCAATGGGAAAGGGATGAATATATCAGTAGTACTGTCAGGTGGGAACAGTGTATTCTGTTTAAAATACCGTTCTGTCTGGAGCAGGGGAAGACGCTTTAATATGGGGTGTGTTTGTTTGTTTTTTCTTATGCAGGAATAAAAAACTACTCTAACTGGCCTACCATCCCACAAGTATACCTCAATGGTGAATTCGTTGGTGGCTGTGATATACTCCTCCAGATGCATCAGAATGGAGATCTCGTAGAAGAGCTGAAGAAGCTAGGAATCCGCTCAGCGCTTCTGGATGCAGAAAAAGACCAAGACAAAAAGTAAAATGAGAGGAAAAAAAAAATGCTGTGACAAGAATAAAGCAAATCTTTGATGAGAACTTGTTACCAGTAAAGCCTTATGTACTTTAATTCAAAAAAGGCATCTTTTTGAATTGACACTAAGATTTGTGTGTGAAAGTCTTTAGTCATCGTGGTATTTTGATGTATGGATATTGTGAAAATTTGAGTGTAGCCACTGCAATGTAAAGCATACATTTGTGGAAATTTGCATTTAGAAAAAGTTTACTTCTAAATCATTCTTTTTTTGATTGAGGTGGGAGGAAACCAAATGAACGAATAGTATTTTTATGGATTTTGAGTGTGCGTTTGCTGTTCTTTGATACACAAACAGCATTTGTATTCCCTTGCTCTTCTTGATAAAGTATGAAGTAATAGTGCATTAGTTTTGCTGTATAATTCCTGGTGGTAAGACTTCCTGAGAGCCTGTTAGATTTCTGTAATCACATATGATATAGGAGAAAAACAGGCTTCAAACAAGATTCAAACACAAGGAGAAAAAGATTATATGAGAGTGCATGATACATACTTTTATTCCAAAGGATAAAAATAAACAGACTTGTACAAATACATGTATAATGGTCATTATTACTTTGTAACTTTCTGATGGCTTTGAAAGATTGCTAAGAATTGTGCCTAAAGATTTTATAAAACCTTTTCTACCTCTTGCAAAGCAGCTTTTGTCCCTGCTTATATACTTGGTTTTGCAGTTCTGTGTCAGTGCTAAAATGTGAGAATTATTTAAGGCTTCTGTATTCTAGTTTGAAATAATATGGGAGGATGCTTCAGTTACTACTGTAATCTTTGTATTATTTGCTAGTTTCTAAGTCATCTTTTTATATTTGTTTTATTTCCAAGTATTTTTCTCCTAGCTGCTCTGAAGAATATGGTCTTTAAATGTGGGATTAACAGATGAAATGTTTCATGTTGATGAGTGCAGTGGAGAGGCTATTGACTAGATGAAGACTTCAAAGACTTTCCACAAAGAAATATTTAATATGTATCTAACTGCATTTCCCTAACTGAAAACAAATAGTATTAACCAATATAGCTTCAGCTGTACAGCAGTACTTCTAAGGTTAAAGCTGACCAAGCTGTTTCTAAATGCAGTTTCATATAAACCAGTTTGCCTGTGAATTAGACAGATGTTTGGAAACAAACTGTATTTGATTGTCTACCATAGTTCCTCTTTGTTTTAAAGGACTAATGAAACTGACACTGCTTTTAATTTGAAGGATAAAATGCTTTTCACTGCATAGGATAGAAAACATGTTTTAGAGGAAGGAAAAATTATGACTAGTCAGTGGGAGAGGAAATCAAGACTGAAACTTGTAGATGAGAGATCTGATGCACGTTCCAGTTCTAAATATTTCCTGTCCACTTGAGCAAACTGTCCAGTGGAGAGACTCTATGGGGACTTCACAGAATTTGCCAAACTGGTTACAGAAAATTTACTGTATAGTTTTAATGGAGTCAGTATCACCAAGATAAAATGCAGCATGCATGTTCTCTTTGTTCATGACAGCTGCCCAGTACCAGTAGAGGTGACTCACTGGCCACTGAGTATTAATAAGTTGCACTCAAAGGCAGTCACTTGTGGCTTCTAGACGTGGAGATAGGAGCAAAGTATGTTGTTTTGTTTTGTTTTCTTTTTTTTGTCCATATATCACATCACATTAATGAAATGTAAAGCTTTAGGTATAGATGAAGGTCAGTTATGAGCATTTTGGCATTGCCTTTCTTTGAATGCAAATTAAATAAGCTTTCTTACAGCTGATCTTTCACAACTAGTCTGCCATTCTCTAAACATGTAAAACAATGATTAGAAAAATAAATTAAATTCAAAAGTCTGGTTACTTGTGTAAAAAGCCCTGTTGAAATGGATGTACACAGTAAACAGTAAGGTAATAATTTAATTTTCTGCTGCAATGGTTAACTCTTTGGCTACTAAATATCTTAAAAACAACCCCTCTGAATCTGCTGTTTCATAGAGCTCTACTATTCTTCTGGGAAAACTGAATATTTTGCAGTACTATCTGCTAGTAGCTTAACATAAAGGTAACTTTTGCATTGTCAGGTCTTCTTTCTCTAAGAAGAAATTTTTTTCTCTCAGCATGAGTTCCTGCTTTTGCCAAAACTATGAAAGTTTTTCTACTTTGTCTGCTTCCTTTGCCAGAGACTTTTTAGGTTTTAATGGTTTGGTTAAAATTTTGCATAACACATGTATTAGTGTTTATATCAGTCCTTTGCCTGATTGGAATGTGTTGTGATTGAGCAAGTAAAAGCAAAAATGACACCATAAAGTGTTTCACAAAGCCACAGGAGTGGGAATATAAAATGTGACTTCTGCCTGCATTCCCATACAGGCCATGTCTTTCTAGGCTGTGTGTGAAAGTGGCTTTACATGTCATGTCCATATGAATGTTCATGTTAATCCAGCTGTGATTAAAGAATTACTGTTGTCTGAAACTTTAAAACTTCAGATGTTCACAAAGAGGCTTGTTTTAGGAATTGACTGAGAGTATTTTCCCCAAGAAACTAGTTCTCAGTTAGGTTTATCATTTTAGAAGATGGGCAGTATTCTGCACTCTGCTCACCAGCTTTTGCTGTCCCTCAGACTAGAGGCAAAAGGGAGCGTGTGCTTCCAATTCAAAAGGGATGCCTCTGCATTGTGTGAAGGGAA
>NW_008607886.1:8543-14304 GCF_000691845.1 Merops nubicus
TCGGCCGCCCGGCCGGGCCGCGTTCACCAGCAGCCGCAGGAGTCACCAACAGCACGGGCTGGTCACACCCAACACAGAGTCTTTGTGATAAACACACCGAGCTGCAGAGGAGCCACAGAGCTCTAACAAGCAACTGCAATTACAATAATGATAATCTCCCAGGGAAAAATCACTCTTCCCCAAAGGTGTCCCTGCTGGGGGGGGCAAGGAGAACAAACCCGTCCGTCAGTCCCTAGGACTTGGTGCAGAATTCTCATCCCACAAATTGGGTCCAAAAGGGATGACATTTATACCTGGTTTTTTTTGGTGACTGATGTGTAAAGTGGGGGGATGGGGCTGTGGGCAGATAATTATTCATTGTAATTAGCACAAAACTTCCTTATCCGCACCCGAAGGGAGCGGACAACTGCCACGGGCTAGGTGAGGGCATGGGGCAAGCAGCCTCCACTGCATTCCACATTCCTGATCAGGGCCTCGAGGACACAGACCCCTGAATCTTCACTCAGCCCCTGTGACTGCCCTGGCACCAGGTGTTTGTTGGCAGTGTCCAGCTTTGTGATTTCTGCTTGTTTTGTGCTTCCAGAGTCTGACATGCTTGTGAGCCGATTTTTTTATTTTTAAGGAAAAAATCTTGCCTTTCATTGATGAGGGAGTACCTCTTATTTTTTCGTGCTCTTTGCCAACAAGATAAGGCAACTCTGAGGTTGCCAATGAGAGAAGGAGTCTGAGGTGACAAACACTGGATGTGCTGAGCTAATATGGGGCTGGGGGGAGGGAGGAAGAAGGGGAGAGGGGAAGGCTCTCTAGGCTCTAGCTGGAAGGATCCGTGAGAAGTGGAAAGGGTGACTTTTTTTCCCCCTAGGATGAGGACTTGTCACAGGAGGTGAGAGGAATGAAGGGAAAAAAAACACTGGCGCTGCTGCTTGTTCTTCACCGATTACTCTGCAATAAAACATGGATGAAGAGGTAACAATGTTCAGGAACATGGCCTGGGAAGGCTGGCTGAAGTTGATGAGGACAGACAAGAGCAAAGATGGGGATCTGTCCTTGTCACCTTTGGTGAAGAAAGAAGCAAAGCCACCTGGTCTGGAGACACTTCTGGACTCATTTTGGTGGTATCACACTGCTGAGGGCTTACAATGAGATGAAAGCATGTAAACTATTCTCTATCATTGTTATTCTATTATTATAGGATTGTAGTATGAATGTTTGCCAAACTGGAAACCATTCTTGTAATTATTTACTTTTTATTCCAGGATGCTGTTGGTGCTGCTGCTGAGGAAAAAGGCTGAGCTGAGTGGACCAGTCTATTCACCAGATCATAAACTAAGTTAATCCTCTACATTTTCTAACAGTTCTTGCCCCTTACGTATAAAACAAGGCAGCTTGATTTAAGCAAATGGAATTGTTCATATTTCAAAACTGATCTGTTGTCCTGAAACTCCATCAAAGAGGAGGCAAGGTTTCTTTGCTCTTCTTGAACTGGTCCTAGTGGGGAGCAGAAGGAGGCTGATTGCAAACACTTTTTACTGTGATGCTAGTTTTGATTTAGGAGAATTCAAATCAGTTACATTAGAAGTTGTTTCCCTCAGAAAATGAGCTGTTAACAACTCAGGACATCTTAATGGGTTACATGGTGTGTTTCTCAGCCCTAATGGCCTAAGGCAAGGAAAATTGCCTTAATTTTGCTAGCAAATGTTCAGATAGAATCATAGAATCACCATGGTTGGAAAGGACCTCCAGGATCATCATATACAACCTTCCTCCCAACATTTCCCTAACCACTAGACCATAGCCTCAAGTGCCACATCCATTCGTTTTTTTGAACACCTCCATCTCACTCCATCACCTCCCTGGGCAGCTCAATCCCGTGTCTAACCACTCTCTCAATTCTTCCTAATATCTAATAGAAATCTTCCCTGGTGCAACTTGAGGCCATTTTCCCTTGTCCTATCATCAGTAATTTGGGAGAAGAGACCAACACCAGTCTCACTACAACCTCCTTTTAGGTAGCTGTAGAGAGCAATAAGGTCTCCTCTCAGTATTCTGTAGGCTAAACAACCCCAGTTCCCTCAGCCAGCCCTCTCACCAGCCTCACTGCCCTTCTCTGGACCTGTTTCAGCACCTCCATTTCCTTCTTATCCTGTGGTGCCCAAAACTGGACACAGCACTCAAGTCGCAGTCTCACCAGTGCTGAGTCCAGGGGCACGATCACCTCCCTGCTCCTGCTGGTCACACTGTTTCTGATACAGGCCAGGATGCCACTGGCCTTCTTGGCCACCTGGGCACACTGCTGGCTCATGTTCAGTCTGCTGTCCACCAACACCCCCAGGTCCTTTTCCACCTGGCAGCTTTCCAGCCACTCCTCCCCAAGCCTGGAGCGTTGCCTGGGGTTGTTGTGCAGGACCTGGCACTTGGCCTTGTTAAAACTCACACAACTGACCTCAGTCCATTGCTCCAGCCTGTCCAGATCCCTCTGCAGAGCCTTCCGACCCTCCAGCGCATCCACACTCCTGCTTAATTTTATGTCATCTGCAAATTTACTGAGGGTGCATTCAATTCCCTCATCCAGGTCATTGATAAAGGTATTAAACAAGATCAGTCCCAAAACTGAGCCCTGAGGGACACCGCTTGTGACTGGATGCCAATGGGATTTAACTACGTTCACCACAACTCTCTGATAAGAGGTAAAATAAGATTAATATGCTCCATTGCCTGGCTACTCCAAGAAAATAAGTTCATACAGTTTAAATGCTCTCAAATATTTGAAGTGCCTTTTTCTGGGTCTGATGACATGAAGGCTTATTTTCACATACTGACCAAGTTCTTTGATTCTCTTTAAAAAGTAGGCTATAAATATTAGGCAGGATTTCTCCAGGAGTTTTTCAATAATAACAGAGTGCATAGAAAACGACCAAATTTGGGAACATGAAATCAAAAAATTGTACCAAGGAAAATCTCTCTTGAGCTGGCACCAAGAATGCCATCGAGGCCCCATCAGTGCCTGCAACTAAGAAGGGCCATATTAAAATGCAGAGCTGGCAGGCTGAGCAAGAAATGGCCATCTAATCTGGTTTGCCTGTCCCATCTGCAGAAACCAGATCTTCTCACACAGGGCTTTTCAACATTGGCATTACAGGATAGGGTGAAAAAAATAAAGCTCATGAGTTACAAGATCTACCTGCTGAAGAGTCTGTGAGCAAAGGTGGGCAGACAATACGGAAAGGTAAAGGGAGTTTTAAGCTTTTGAATTGTTAATTGTGCTGGGTGTTGGGTGGAGCTTGCTTTTTGGCTGAAAGGGCTGAGATGAGAACAGTGCTTTGGAAAAGGCTGTTGTTCATTATTCAGTTTTGACTTTTTTGCTGGGATACTGCTTTTTTAATTGAATAGTTCTGTCTCTTACATGGCGTGTTCACGGTATAAAAACTCTTGAGTGATTTAACTACTTTTGGCCTATCCTGGCATATCTGTTAGGCCAAACAGGTTTTAGTTACACAGAGAATAGGACTGAAGTAGCTAAGTGGACTCATGTTTTATTTTCAACTTTTTTCTTTTTTTTTTTTTTTTATTAAAGATATATGTTAAAACTCACATTTTATGTTCAGGCTTTAACTGATTTAAGCTAAAGTGAAAAGAAGAACCTCAGTACTGTTGACACAGACTTTGTGCTGTCTTACAGATGGGAAAATCAGCAGTTTCCAGGTTATGTGTAGCTGCTCCTTCCCCCCCTCCCCTAATGATACTTCTTGAGAAGCTTCTCTGGGTTTTTATACAAAAACAGAATTATAATCTTCTATATCCTGAGAGACTGTGGAGTGAGGGAAGAGATTCTGATTTCTAAATCTATCATACAACTTCTTGTACATGCTTTGTGTCCCTGGAAGTGAGGGAGTAGGCCAGGGGTAAAGGCAAGTTTAGTTATGAAGACCATTGTACTGTATAAATTCATGGCAGTCATAGGGTGTGGCTGAGAGGAACTTACAGTGCTGTTTATAATCAACAAGCATTCATATCTTCATAGTTCACTTCTTAATCAGACATCAGCAGGACAGCAGGCTGCTGGCTTGTGCTCCTACATCAAGGAGAAAGAAAACCTTTAAAGGATAACTTTTACCCTCAGATGATTTTAATGTTTTAAGACCTTTTAAATAATAATAAACAATCTAGACTTCCTTAAAGAGGGAGAGAGTTACTAGAAACATTTCTCTAGCTGCTGAAATACATCCTGTAATTTCTAAAGTAAATTTTAACTTGACAATTTAGAGGTGGTAATGTTTTGTAAGGATCTAAGAAGAATGTAAGGGCCAAGCTCAACACTAATTTTGAAACAGGTTTGCCAGTTAAAGAAGTTAATCCTAGCCAACAACAGAGGGACAATGTTTTTGTTTGTTTGTTTGTTTGTTTGTTTGTTTTTAAATTGCTTCAGCTGTTCTACATAAAAAGTCATGAGACTGTCCCTACACATAGTGAGATGCTGGCATGTGTGTCTGTGTTTTTGTAGTTACATGTTGTCCCTTTTAATGTAAACCTTGCACAGGTGGCTTATTTAGCATCTGTTAAAGGTCAGTTTCTGTAAAATTTTACTTGATACTTAACAGTGAATTGAGTCAAAAGAGGCTTTGGAAGAGTGTTAAATTAGAGAAAAATCATTGAATTACACTTTTTTTGCTTGTTACCTAAGCACATTCTTCAAAGCTTGAAGGATTTTATGTACAATTTAGTCCCCAAACTATAAAGTAGGACACTTCAATCTTCATTTTGCAGACTAGTATAAGCTGAAAACCAGAGATTTGCTACTTGTACTATAACAGCTATAGAGAAAATAAAGTTTTGAAGTCTTTAGTCCTGAATTTATGATCTAGTGACTGAAAAACAGATGCTTTTACAGAAATATCTCAACAAGCATTTTAAAGCTTTCAAATACACACTACAATGAGTATTTTCTGAAATGCTCCTTGTCAGACAAGATTTCCCCATTGAATGGTAATACTATGAAGCCTAATGTTTCTGTTCTTATTCACCACTTCTCTAAAATCTAAACAGCTCTTCAAGTAGATTTAGGGATTGGATTTTTTTTTATTTTTTAGTTTTAATTTAGTGTTTTGTTTTATTTTTGTTTGTTTGTGATTTTTTTTTTTTGGTGCAAAATTAGGTATCTCTGAAAAGAAGTGCTTTTTGATTACTTCAAAGAGGATGAAGACTGGGCACGTATTCAAACCTTCACAGCTCGGGAGAAATCAGTTTTGGGGCTGGTATGCAGGGATGTCTTGTAGCAAAATCTAGGATTCTTCAGTATTTCCTGTATGTACTAATCTGTCAGTGATGCTCCATAAGAGACGTGCTATAATGCATGAAAGGAAAGAGGTGCTAGAAGACTACTATTGTCTGAAAGGAAAGCAAACACAAGCAAATAAAGGGGAAAATCGCAGGTGGCTCCAGAGGGTCTCCTTGGGGCGATGCTGGGGGTGTGAGCTGCCGGCAGCAGATAGCTGCCTGGCTACCCAGGAGATGGTGCTGTTGAACCGGGGAAGCGGCGCAGCCCTGACCCAGAAGCATCTTTCAATGCGGTCCTCCCTGTTTTCCATCTGTGTTGCACGTTATTCTTTGGGGTCCTCGTTTTCTTTTGGGAGAAGCAGATGTCAGTGCAGGACCCGGAGCGCGTCCCTGCCTGGTCCCCGATGCCGTTCGCAGGCGGAGAGCCCCTCGCCCGCCATGGACACTACGCCAGTGCTTGAAGGCGAGGTCTCTCCCTCGGGCTGCG
>NW_008607887.1:0-274 GCF_000691845.1 Merops nubicus
ACATATTTTTAGCAGCTGAAATTTGAGCCCCGTCTGGATATTTATACAGCAAGATGTTTTGGATGAGGAATAGGCCAAAGAGAGTCACATGGTTGGGGCCAACGTGAAACAAAAGAATCCATTTATTATCCAGGCAGGAAATTTGTTCTTTGGGATGTTGTAGCTGCAGACATAATGATTTCATTTCCTCCAGTTCACCCAGATTAATGGCTTGTTCTCTTTTGTTTGTGTGCCTGTGTTATTTCTGCAGCACGACTTCCCCCCCCCCCCCCCC
>NW_008607887.1:411-3271 GCF_000691845.1 Merops nubicus
TGGGTTGCTAGGAAAGCTGAACGAAGCCTCTGGGACCACCTAGGGCTGTCCTTCCTTCTGAGGTGGTCTTCTGCATCTCTGGAGACCTCCTCTTGCCGTGGTCCCTGCGGGGCGGTGAGGGGAGTTTTCCTGTGGAGATGAGATGGAGAGTTAGAGACAAGCACCTAGTGTTGACCCTGTGGAAGGCATGAGAGGAGAGTGTCTTCTCCATGGCCATGCTCAAGGGTATGCATAGGTGTTGTGCACTTGGTGGGAAGCCCAAATGTTGGCATCCCCTCCCAAACACGTGCCAGGAGACAGCTCCTTTATCCTAGCGAGCCGTGCTGGTGCTCAGGGATGTGGGGATCAGCCCTGTGGTGATGGGGGAGCAGCTCCTTCCTTGCTGCCTGTGGGTTGGCCTTTCACACTGGGCAGGTCCCAGCCCCTTGTGAGGCTGCTGGCCATCTGGTGGCCCTTAGGCTCCCTCCTCGATTGAAAAACCCCAACAGACCCATCTTTGTGGACACTACAGGATCAGCAGCAGCTTTAATTGCTCCCTTTCTCCCTGTCTGAGTGTTTGGCTTTCAAAAGCAACGTGACAGCAAATGATGCCTTTGTGTTGCTGTTGCCTGAGTGGTCCCCACGGGCTTCCAGCACAGAGCTTTTAATTTACTGCGTGCAGTGTGACCATGATCTTCTCTTCTGGATTAATCTGGAGTAACCTTGTGGAGCTGGAAGCACCCCTCTGTGATGAGAAGTTGAACGTGGCTCTGCCTGGGATTCACACCCAAGGAGACCGGGTGACCTTCTTGCTGCCCCTGTGCCTGGCTCTTCCTCCTTCCCTCCTTCAGGTGTTCCTGCTTTAAATCTGGGGAGGAGAGTTGCTGCCACCTCTTCTGGAGGAGATTGGGACATACCTTGCTGGAGGAAGACCCTCTTGGCCATTAAGGTGCATCTACCATCACTCCTGCCATCCTTCCATCTTCTGGGTGCAAAGACCCCCCCTCTTGCACATGTTGCCCCTCACTTTTGTGCTTCTGAGCTTTTGTACCATGAAAGGTGTGGGGCTGGAGGTGTGAGCTCACCACCTGAAAGCTGTGGAGGAGAGGGACGGGGAGCTTCTGATCCCCTGTCGAGCTGTGGGTGCTTTCTCCCCACCTGCCTGCCCTCCCAAATCTCCTGTGGTGGTGACAGAGCCCGTGAGGACGTGACAGCTCTGTTGCACAGAAGATGATGAACAGTAACGAGACCCAGAGCACCACGTGCACTTCAAGTGATTTATTCCAGCAAGGAAACCACAATGAGGGAGGATGGGTCAGTGTCATCGGGAGAAGAAGTGGGTATGGAGATGAGCTTAGGGGGAACTTTATCATCAGCTGGTGCCACTGTAAAAACGAGCAGAGCTGGGTGAAGTGGAGCTGTGCTGGTCATGCCAGAACCCTCCTTTGCCCACGGTGGATCATTGGGGCAGGCTGGCAGGCTGCTGGACGTGGCTCTGGTGGCCTTCTCCTTGCTTAACCTCCCTGCCACCCCACGGGCAGGTTTTTTTAAGTGGGTTCTCCCCCTGCTCTTGGGAAGGAGCCCGTCCTGGTGAGGAGGGGAGGGAGAATTCCTTGGCACGGCTCCCGGCGTGCAGATGGCCGTCCTCATGCTGGAGCCTTTTCCCAGCTTGCACCCGCGCCGGGGCTGGAGGCAGGGGTGTGCTGGGCAGGACGGCTGCCAAGGGACCCCTCCTGCCAGCATCCTCCTCTTCCTCCTCCTCCCCTTCCTCCCCGGGGCCGGTGGGAGCTGGGGCCACTCAGAAGCTCAGCTGGGAGCTGCAGCTTGCAGGGGAAAGGCTCGGCGTAAGCGCAGTCCCGAGCTAAATGTTGTGATTTAAGGTCAAATTAAAGCAGCTCTTGTTTTTCTTCTGCCAGAATATGGATTCCAGGGCTCCTGGCACGGGGGATGCAGCGGGACAGAGCTCCTGGTGCTGCCTCTGTGTGGGCAGGAG
Organism: Merops nubicus; assembly: GCF_000691845.1. NCBI lineage: Eukaryota > Metazoa > Chordata > Aves > Coraciiformes > Meropidae > Merops > Merops nubicus. The sequence continues at coordinate 2,384 of NW_008607887.1, forward strand.
CCAGGACAGGCAGGGGCAGTTTGCCAAAGCTTGCAAAAAGGGGTTCTGAGGCCCTTGCTGTGCAACCCCTTGAAGGACATGGTCCAAAGAGGTGAGTGCTGGCCCTGTGAGGCAGGGAGGAGCAGTTCCTGGTAGCTACTGGCATGTCCAGGAGAAGGTTTCAGCCCCCCCAGCCCTGCCAGGCACCTCGTGTGAATGGGCCTTCAGAAATCTTGGCAAACACATTTTGTTATTTACTCACCAGACCAGCTGTTGTGTGCATATGTACTTAAAGATGGCTGAGATTGATAGTCAAATCTTCAGGAGAGGATGCAGGGTGGTTAAAGATTTGCCCATGGGCTGTTTTGACCCAATCTGAAAGTGGGAAAAGGAAAGAAAAAAGAAAACAGTGTGTCCCAGGTAAAGCTGGAGAGCCAAGGGGTGGGTTTGCAGGACATTTGGGCAAGTAGGCTGAGCTAAAAATAATAAATCCAGTAGCGTCTGCTCACGGGCTGCTTTGCCCTTTGCAAGGGACCTGTTGGCTTTGCCACATCCCCTTTTTTTCCCTTTTCTGTGGGTGCAGCCTCGTGGCAGGGAGGGCTGGGCAGGCAGGAGGGCTCTCCGGCGAGGCACCCACGGGCAGAGCCTTCCCCTGCCCCATCCTCGACCCGACAGAGGCTTCCCCATGCTGCCAGCAGCCCCACACTGCTGCCACAACCCAGATTTATTTCCCTTTGCCTCGCTGGCACTCCTGAGCTGGCTCCATCTGGCACAACCCCCAGCGAGACGAGGCGCGGCGTGGGGAGCCGCTTCCCCACCGGCTTTTGCAGCTTCTTCTGTCTGAGGTTCAATATTTCCACCTCCTCCTCCTCCTCCCCTCCACGGCTGTGTCGGGGGGGGGGCCCTCCG
>NW_008607887.1:3302-9838 GCF_000691845.1 Merops nubicus
GCAGCCAGAGCATCCCTGCGTGCTTCATCCCTCACCCCCTGCCTTCCCTCCTCTCCCTCCCCAGTGAACGAGCTGAGGATCTTCAGGATGCAGCTTCAGGCCGGCGATGCTCTTGCTGTTGTTCAGTGTTTACTGACACCTGAAAAACAACTGGGCAGCCTCCCTGAGGGCTTTAGTGCTGCATTAAAAAAATCCCAGCTCAATCTGGTCCAGAAAGGCACCAGCAAGCTCACCTTGCTCTCACTTCCTCCTCCAGAGCCAGGGTTTGTCTTTGCAAGCCTCTAACTTTGGTAGGGGGATTGAGTTCCTGGCTGGAGTGAGCAGCCTGGCTTTAGCTGCTGGCAGCCAGGGGGATCTGTGGGGTGAAAAGGGAGGGTTTTTTTTTTGGGGAGGAGGTGCACATGGGCAGAGGGATCCTGTTGGCAAAGCTGGAGTCCCCCTGATGGTGCTTGGTGGCTGTCTGAGCAGTCTGTCACATTCAGAGCTCCTGCAGAACCCCTTTGACATTTTAGAATGAGAACTCGTAAATAGGAGCTGGGCACTGCCAGGGGCATCTCTCGTGAGAGCTCCTCGACAGCAGGGCTGGCATTTTACCTTCAGGGCTCTAGGAGAGGTGTGTTTTTGTAGGGAGCACAAAGCTTTTCTGGAGAACGTGGTCCGAGACCTTGATTCATCCTGAATCTCTGAAGAAGTGATGCTGTGTAGGGAGATGGTGAGTAAATGTTTTGATTTTTAGAGCTTTCCCCCAAGGTGGTGCTATCCCAGAGCAAGGCAACAAATCCAGTGGGGCAGGAGAGCCACAGGGAAAGGGAGGGATGGGCCTGGTGCAGTAGTTCCCCAAAACTTAATGCCACCCACTCAGTGTTGCCTCTGCAGTGGTGGCCTTGAAGGTTGTGAAGCACAGTGCAGCCATCAGCCACGTGTGAGCACACTGCTGGGGAGATCCCCCTGCAGTCCCACTGGCAAAGGTCCTGTCTGTGCAGGCGTGGAGACTCCACCTCCTTTTGGTTCATCCCAGCACGTGGAATTGCAGATGCTGTTGATCTCCAGGGCTGCTGTCTTCCCAGTTCACTAATTCTGTATTTAGAGGCCATCATTTCCCAGGGAATCCTAGTTGATAAGGACAACAGTTCCATTGAACTTGATGGGCTTCCATGGCTCTTGTCTGTGAAATCTCAAAGGCTGCTTTACTCCCTCCCCCTTCTCTTTTTGGGGTTCTTTACTTTCTTAGAGTGTGATGAAGATCAAGCCCCTTCTTCCCAAGGGAAGAGCTCCTGGCAGGATGTCCTCCTCTTGGGTGAGCTCCCTTGCTTCCCTTGAGCCTGGCTGGAGCACCACATGTGCAGCCAATGCTGGTACAGGGCTGTTGACCAAGAAGTGAGCTACAGAAGAGCAGAAAATACAAAGTTGGTGACATCACCATCCAACGTTTGCTTTCTCCTTGCTGTCCCTTAAGGCACTGTGCTCCCTCTGGGGTGTATGGTGGGTTGGGGTGCTGGGTCCTCCTTGCTCACTTGGCTGGGGAGATGGTTCTCCAAGGCACCTGCTCTACACCCAAGAGGTCTGGTGATGTGAAGCTGCTATGAAACCACCCAGCAAGGCATAGAGTGTCCTCAGGCACCTGAGCTTCAGCCTTCATCTGCTTTGGGCTGTGCTCCTGGGTGGTGATAGCATGGATGGAGGAGAGTGGATGGTTGCCCTTCCCCAAATCCAAGCAGTCCTTCATTCAGGCCAGCCCTTCACACACAGGACCTCCAGTCTGGAGGGTGCTGCTTCTCCTGGGCAGCTTTGCAGGCTTTTTTTTGGAGGTTAGGGTTTCTGGGAAAGCCTCTGCCTGTCCCTGGGTGGCTGAGTTCTTCTTCTGCCTCTTCCAGAGGATGAAGTGAGTAACTGCCAAGCTTGACATATGGTGATTTTCAGGGCAGGCTGTGGCTTTCAGAGACATTTGCTCGAGAAAGCAAAGATGAGGATTTAAATGTGTAATGACATTGTTCTGGAAAACATTCTCCTGAGAGACAACCTTATCTTACAGCCCTGGATTTCTCCTCCTGTGGTGGTCTGGTGGGGCAACTGGGCTCTTGGGATGACTTGGTGGGCCAGAGCATTCCTTACAGTGCTCTCTGAGCCCTTGGTGCTGCTTGGCTTGAGCTGACAAACTCATCTGCACCCATCTGTAGACACTTACCCTTTTTTTTTGTGCTTTATGGTGTGGATTTTGTGTCTCTGTGGCCTGTGAACAATATTGGCAACTGACCTTGTCACTGTGGGATCAAACGAGCTCCTTGTATTTAGAAAATAATGGGTTACCTGCAACACACCATCCTGAGACTTTTCCTTTGCCTCCAATGTCTGGTTTGACTTTGGTGGATTAAAACATGATCCCCAATTTTCTAAAAAAGGATTACAATTTGGAAAACAAAACATCTTGAAAGCCCTATCTTTTCTCTCTTATCTGTATATCTGATTGGCTCCACTTTGTCTTTCTTCCTTGTGATTTGTGCTTTTTTTTTTGGTAATTCTCTATGGTTTCCTTCCTTCTCTCTTATCTCTCCTTCTGCAGTTCTCTCTCCTTTTCTCTCTATTCCTCTCTCTCTCTCTCTCCCATGTAATTTATTTGCAGGCAGGTTGTCTCTTTGATTTACTGTATCTCTCCTCAGTAGGATGATGATAAATGGATTGTGTGGCTCTGAGTGAGCTCGTCCAACACCACGAACTCATGCTGGGTCAAGGCCCTTTGGAGCATGAAAACCCAGAGGAGATGCTGGGGCTGCATCTCTGCCTGGGCTTCAGGGAGGAGCGAGCGTTGGTAAATGGGACTTGGCCCTTATTGTCCAAACATCCCCTTGCCTCTTGAACTTTTTTTAGCCTTTTTTAGCCACGCTTTTTTAGCCTGGGGCTTGCCAGAGGGGTTTTGGTCTGTGCTTTTCTCTTGCTTGGTGCCCTGGCTTTGCTCTGTGTGTGAACACACCCTTGCAAAAACCGACGCTGGTATTTTATGGAGTGCTTTCAGCCACACCAGCCAGCACATTTCAATTTACCACACCCTGATATGGATAGTGTTTGTGGCTGGTAATTAGAGCCTTTCATCCTGCAGTCGCAGCAGGCAGTGGGTTATTGATAAAGTTGTTCTATAAGTTGCTGAGCCAACACCCCCAAATCTGAGCTTCGTGAAGCTCCCGCCCGCCCTGCTGCGGCGTGCTGAAATCCGTGGCACTGACAGGAGGGCCAGGGCTGGGCTGGGCTGTGTTTTGTGTCACAGACTGACAGGGCACGCTCATCCTCAGCTGAGACAGAGAAATTCGTCCCCTTTACAACTGAAATCAGGGCTGGTTTGGGGGTTTTTTTTGGCTGTGGATGGTGGCGCCGCAGCTTGAGGTGTCTTTACGACATAGACTTGGCTGCTCCTCTCCGCCGAGAGCTTCCTGCAGACCCCAAAACATCAGCAGCATCCTTTAAAATACAGGCAGGAAATGTTTTGTGTTGACTTGTTTTGTTGTCTCCTCTCCCTCCTCGCCTAGGTTTGTCATTTGGTGGCTAATCCTTCACGAGGAACCCGCGGGAGATTGATGGGGAGAGCTCGTTAGGCACTTCCAGAGCAGTTTCACCCTCGTTCCGTCGCAGCCAAATGCACCATTAAAGGCAGACAGCCATGGGAGTGATGGGATGTAATTAGTTGTTGCTGTAATATTTTTGATTGAAAGTGTGTAGATACTGCAAGAGGCTCTTTCAGAAGCCGGAGCTCTCGGGGGTGTGTTAGGGAGAGCAGCACTTAGCAAAGGGCTGATGGAAGAGCCTGATCCTGCTCTTACCCTGCCCACCTCTCCAGGGTCACCTTCTGGGAGCTGTCACATCGTTCCTGCCACCCCACGAGGGGTCAGCAGTGCTGCTCCCTCCCAATTAGGAGCAGGAACCAGATGGGGAGTCCTCCAGCAGAGGAGACTTCTTGAGTGGGGTGTGTGCCCAGCCCAGCAGCGTGCCACCTCCGACCCCGTGGCAGAGCCTGATGGATCTTCTTGCTTTTTTTCCCCAGCTTAGTTTGAAGTTCAGGATATGTTGACACCATGCAGGGGTGAACCTGGGCTGTGTCTGTGGGGTGTTGTGGTGAGGAGCACGGTCATGGAGAGCCACCTGGGATGACTCAGGCAACCTCCTGGTGCGTGCTGAAACCTCATTGTCTATGGGGAACAGTGAGAATTAAATTGAAATTATTCCCTTGGCACCTGTGGAACTGTTGTCCCATGGCTGCTGAGATGTGGTGCACACCATGAGGGTGAAAGCCACGGGGCAGCCTGGGGTGGGCTTGAAGTCACAAGCCAAGGGAAGGCAGAGCTCCTGGCATCACAGCAGTTAATGTTAGTTAGCACTAGTCTTTGTAACAGAGCGTCTTGGCTGCGTTTCTCTATTGTTCCTTTTCTCTGGTAATGTCACCAAACTTGGACAGAAGCTTCCCAAGCTGTGCGTTTGCCTTGGGCTCATTTTGCTGAAGCTCTCAGGAGAGAAAAGAGGGGGTAGAAAGAAAGCTTGGCATTTATGAGCATGAAATAGAGGGGGGGAAAACACGGCGCTTTGCTTAGAGGGAAAAAAAAGAAATCTAGCTGTTGGCCCCCTTCAGGAAATCAAACTGTGGGGCCAGGGGCTGTGCCACAGGCTGGACCTTGCACTGACCCTGCTGGCACTTGCTTAAGCTCACTGTGGGCTTGGCAAGGGCCCATCAGGATGAGTTTCCAAGGATTCCACCCACGGAGTCCTCTTTGCCCCCCTGGCTGCTGGGGCAGGGCTGGGAGGTGCGTGCTGCCCCCTCCTAAGGTTCAGCTCTTGCCACGCACCTCTCCTCTCCCCACGCAGCTCAGGGGGGGCTTATTTCCAGCAGCTGGCATCCTTTCCAAATCTCCCTCTACCCATCTGTTGTTATCAAGCCTCCTCTCTCCTTATTTTGCTTAATTTCTATCTTTTTCCTCCTGGTCGTTTTCGGCAGGCCTGCATCTCTCTGCATATGCCCAAGCATTTGCTTTCAAGTGCCTCAGGCAGGTTCCTGCCGTTATCATCTTGCAGTGAGAGAGCTGCTGCTTCTTGCTTTGGGAGAGGGACCACGTTCCTGAGGCATCTATGGAGGAGTGCAGCACTTGCAGAAGTTTCTTTGCAACCTCCCGGAGCAGAAAACTTGTTGTTCTTTCCTGCCAGATGGCAATGTCAAAATGCAGTCGAGTTGGGTTGGCCACCCTGCCTCCATCTCTCCCTGCCCATAGCCAGACCCTGCTCCCTGCTGGGGAGGATTCCCACCTCCTTGTGGTGGGGCTCAGCAGGAGCCCTCCACGCTGGGGAGATGATGGGGTTCAGGGTGGGGGGTCTCAGGAAGGAGGTTCAGCTTCATTGCAGACTGGTTCAGAAGGGTTTTCCTGGAAGAGGCTTAAATCCTGTTGGGAAGGGAGCATCAGCTGGTGTGAAATGAAGGCTCCTGTGCTCCCTGCCTGGCTGCTCTCACCTTAAATCCCTTCTTCCCCCCCTGCTGCTGGAGTGATGCCAGGCTGCCCTGTGCTCCTCTTGAGAGGCAGCTGGTCCCACCAGAGGTCTGGGGAGGGTGTGGGGAGCCCGGGACAGCAGCGAGTCCTCCCTGCCTGGATGACAGGAGTGTGAGGATGCTGGTGCATTCTAATTGCTGGCATCTTTACTCCTAACGGGTGTAATTGTGAGTAGACGTTTGTTTTTGTATTGATAATTAGGGACTGGAACAGATGGTGAAGGCTTAGTTTAAAGTAATGTGTCCATTAAAGAAAATCTAGTGTATACAGCTGAAGATTCTTCACTCTAAGAGAGCTCAGCTCTCCACAGCAGAGCTTCTCTTCTCCCTCACGAGGGCTTCAGCTGCCTTCAGCCTCAAGGCTTCTCCAAGAGAGTCCATCGAGCCCCCTCCTTGGCAGAGCACCCCCTGGGCATCCACTGTGCCCACGTGGAGGTGGTCAGGCGTGGCAGGAGCTGCTGGAGGAGCAGTGCCTTGAGCAGGCAAGGGGAGGGCAACGTCTTGCTTGAGTTAGGCACTGGACTTTGCTGGCTGGCTGGTGGTGTGGGGACTGGTGTAGAGGTGGGAAGGCAGCACGTGGTTCAGCTGAGGTGGGTGATGGTGCTGTGTGATGTGGGAGGCATGGGGAGGTGGTGTGGCCCTGTGCTGACACCCCTTAGGGGAGCATTTAATTGAGAGCCAGTGCCAATTAATGAGAGTTGGTCCTCCCAGCAGGATGAAGCAGGAGGAGAGGTGTGAGGTGTCTGCACAGCTTTCCCTTTTCCTTATTTTTTTTACATCTACAAAACCCTTTTGTTGAAGGATGGTCCAGCAGCCTTAGCCCAGGGTGGCCTGGCCATAAATCTCCCTGTGGGCTTTCCCCCAGGGTCATGGCATCACTCATATGTTCCAGAAAAATGAAGTAAAATCCAAATTCTCCTCCAAGAGGAAAGAGTAGAGGTCAAGGGGAAGTTGCTCAGCTGAGTCCTGCTGGTGCCAGTGCCTCTGCAGTCATGGGATTTGGGTGAGCTCAGCAGGA
>NW_008607887.1:9869-15586 GCF_000691845.1 Merops nubicus
AGGGATGATTTAAACATTTCATTTCGTTTAGTTTTAAAGCCCCACCAAACAAAAAAGGCCAAATGAGCTGTTTTACCAGGTTGTGGGTCTTGTATACAGCAGTGGCCTTGGGGGTTAGGGCAGGAGTTGGTCTGCAGGGGGTGAGGTGTTTGGTGGTACCTCTCATCCCTCTTTTTCCTTTGGTTTGGAAACTGCTTTAGAAACGTGGAGCTGGTGAAGAGCAATCCATCTGTGATGGACACTTTGTGAGGGTGACCTCCCTGGCCACAGGCCACGCAGTCCCCTTAGGACTCCAGAAACCTCCCAAGGTGAAAGCTTCTCTGTGGTGGTTTTCAATTTGTTCATTTATTTTGCTCTTTAGTTGTTTTGAAGAACTGCTGCGTGGTGTGCTGGCGTGGCTGTGCTTTATCAAAACCACATTCCTTTCTGATGGCTCCACTGGAAAAAAAACCCAACCCAAACCTGCCTGGGGAAGGAAGCTGTAAGTGCCTGGAACAGGAAGGGAGATGATGGAGTGAAAATCCTCTCTGGGTAAACCCTTGCAAGAAGTGTCTTTCCTGTGATGGAGCGTGTCCTTACAGCAGAGAGTGGCTGAGCAGGGTCTGGTTCCCAGCCCAGCCATGCTCCCTGCATCCCCCTGGGTCCTGCTGCCTCAGTTTCCCCTGCGTGGCACAAGGACACCCCCCTTTTTGCTGCAGGGGAAAATACCCAAGTGTTTTAGGGGCTCTTGGAGCATCCCTCCCCACGTAGCCCCACTGGGAGATGCTGGTGAGGATCAATGACCGCTCAGCGAGGTGTGGGGCTGTCTGCAAGGGAGGGGGGGCTGGGTGGTGGTGGGGAGGCAGAGGGAGCAGAAACTTGCTGGAGGTCTGGAGCACAAGCCTCTGGCTCTGTTTGAGGCCAGGGAGGACCTGCAGCTGGGGTGGAGGAAGGGACTGAAGCTGTGTGAAGTGCCATGTTGTGGTAGCGTGAAGTCCACCGTGCTTTTCTCTTCCCTCCAAGGACTTGGGGGGGGAAAAGTCTCCTCTGCCAGGGCACTGTGAGCAGGGATGTGCAAAGCATGGATCCAGCAGGCTCTAAAACCTCCCTGAGGTGCCACAGCAGCACCCTGGGAGCATTTAGGGGTGCAGAAACGTTGCGAGCTCCCGAACACCTTGTGGCTTCGTCGCTCAAGGGGGGGGGTCACCTTGCTCTCCCTGCCTCAGGGCTGGGAGCCCTTGGCAGCTCCGGGGAGGGGGTTTTGGGAGTGAGGCAAGTTTATCTCTGGCTGCAGGGCGGGGAGTTCCTGGTCACGCTTCTCCAGCTTCCCATCCTGGCAAAGGGAGGGATGGGAAGCTGAGCAGAGACTCGTTTCCCACTTGCGATTGTTTGAGGGGCCGTGGAGAGATTAAAAGCAGCCGTCTGGCAGCAGTTCATATTCCTGGGCTGATTTTTTGGACTTCCTGGCCTTTATTTCTCTGGCTGCACCCCTTTTCCTGGCGCTGGAAAGCTGCCTTGAGGACCCAGGAGCAGGGAGGAGAGGGGTGGGACAGGGGATGCTCAGCAACCAGCCGCCACCCGTGCGTCTCCTCCTCCCCCTGTTTGGTCGAGACACAAGGATTGAGGAAATTAATCTACATGTCTGCTTGCTGCAAACAAATAAATAAAACCTGGAGGATTTTTCCCATCTGTTTCTATATGTTGTTACTGTCACCATTATTCTTGTTGGGGTTTTTTTTTCTTCGTTTGGTTGTTTTGTTTTTTTAAAGAAGTAGGGGAGTGTCTGCTGTATTAAAGCTTTTAAATATTTCCCCCCAAATCCTCCAGCAAAAGACCCCCAGCAGAGGAGCAGCACTCTGAAAACATGATTTTTATTTGTCTTTTTGAAATCACTCTGGCAAATAATCACTGCATGCAGTGACAACTCGGGGCACCAGGCAGATGTGGTGCATCAAACGGGATGTCTGGCACTGCAGAGTGAAGCAAGGAGCTGAGGGTGAGGTGGGTGGGACCTGCCAAAAAGCTTCTGTGGAGGTGCTGGGGGAGAGTGGTGTGATGAGAAGAGACTTTGCCCCAGCTTCTTGCTGCTCCCAGGGAGTTAATGCTTGGGTTTAGATGGGGTTTTGTACACACACGTAACGACTCCACAAAATGCAACATCCTTCTTAACTCTGACAGGGTTTTTTTTAGGAGGTGATGCTGTTTTCCTTCTCTAGGCTTGGGAGGGTTCTGGCCACAGCTCTTTGCAAAGAGTCTTGTCCTGCACTGGTCACAATGTCATCAAAACCTTTGGGAGTAACTGGTTTGCTTTCCTTGTGTTTCCTCAGAAACTCTGATGGATACGCGGACGGCGACGGCCGAGCTCGGCTGGACCGCCAACCCTCCTTCAGGGGTAAGTGCCCCTTGCCCAGCTCATAAAGTTTCCCCCTGATCTCCTGGGGTTCATGCTATTCATCCTAAACCACTCCTGGAGAGCTGGAGAGCTTGCAGTGGGAGCAGCAGTGCCCCAGCAGGTGGTGGGGGGCAGCCAGGGCAGCACTGTGCCGAGCTGTGCGACCGGTCCAGGGCTGAGCGTCCCTGCCCTGAACCCCAACCAGGGTCTCAGTGAAGCTGGAGCTTTTCCCCTTCCCTGTGCTGTCTCCTCCCCTGCCTGTCCTTCTCCCAGGTGAAGGGTCCAACCTTGTCACCGTTCTCCACCCCCTGCTCGTGCCTTCCCTCTCCCAGAGCCAAAAGACTTGTAATTAGGAAACATTAGCAGGCTCAAAACAGCTTTCATACCTGGAACATCATCCGTAATTGCACTCGGCAGTGCTCTTCCCTGACTATTAATGTCACTTTTATGAAGTAATGAGGAACAAAACACCCTGAGGCACTTAAAACATCTTTTTTATATAATATGAGCCTTTGAGGAATGGAAGCATAAAATAACCTGACTCACATTCCCCTGACAGAGAAAGTGAGAGACAGAGCCAGGGAAGGAGGGAGTGATGGTGGGAAGGGAGGCGAGTTGACGGATGGGCATCGTGGTGGGACAGTCAGCCAGTGGGGCAGGGGTGTGTACAGCACTGGGGTGTGTCCCCAGGGCCTCCAGGACGTGGCACCAAAGAGGAAAGGCTGCCAGCCTGTGTCTTTGTCACAGTGTGTGTGGCTGGGCCAGGTCTGTAGAAGAAAAGAGGTCTCACACCATCACCAAAACCATGCGAGCACATAGTGGTGGGCACAGAATGCTCCCTGGGCATGTCACAGGCCCTTGAAAGGTGGCACTTGGCCACTGTATTGCTTTGGAAAAAGTCTGGGCCCTGGTAAATTCTTGGCAAAGTAGGGGAGGGCCACGTGCAGGTGATGGAGACAGGGTAGAAAGAGGTGCCTGAAAGCCCACGTGAGGCAGGTGGAGACTCAGAAGCCTCTCCCCAGCCCACCTCCCTGCATCCCTGTGGGAGCATCCTTGCATCCATCCAACTTGTGCTCCTCTGAGAGTTACTGCTCAGGCTGCTCTGCAGGAGCATCTATTAGATCTTCCACAAAGTGTTTTAAAACACCAAGTCCTTTATTTAAGAGTTGTAGGGTCAGTTTGTGGCCTGTGTTGGAGAGTGTCACTTCCACTGGCCAGTCCCCTTCTTCATGGACTGGGCTTTTCTTTGAAGCATCAGACACTTTGCTGGGTGGATACAGAGCATCTCAAGGTATATTTTGGACTCCTAGAGTGAACACCTCTGTAGGTGTCATGTCCCAGCTGAGACAGGTTTTGGAATAGGTTGCATGCCAGAAGATAAGCAATGTCTTCCTCTTGCTCCAGTGCTCTTTACAAGCTGCCCAGTTACAGGACTAAATTTTAGGGTTGTTCCCATTCAAACAAATATTTGAGGGCAGATTTGTGCCATTTCTTGGGTTGTCCAGCAGTAATGACCACTGTTTGGGTGAGGCTTGTCCAGAGTGTGGGTTCCAGGGAGGGTTTGCAGGCCATGACCCATCCAAGCAACCTGGTCTAGAGATGCTGAGACACACGTGAAGGTTTCTGCTTGTGTTGGAATCAACAAAGACCCCACATTTATTTGGCCTTTTGTTCTTTTTAATCTTCATTTCCCCAAAGCAGCCACCCTAGGGCTGTGCTATTTTTTCAGCCCAGACTGCTGAAAGCTGGAGTAAGAAACCAAAAGCTTTCCCTCTGCCCTGCTTTGCTCCATCCAAAAAAATGAGTGTGCACTGCCAGCCTTGCTCTGGGGCTCAGCAACAAGCCACAGCATCACAGGGACAAGTGGGAGGAGAGAGGAACCAGAAAGGGAAGCAAAGAAATGAGAGGGAGAAGAGCAGCAACTGTCTCTAAAGAGGACCTCCCTCATCCTCCATGGATCCCATGGAGACCTGCTGCTCTTCAGTGCCTGCTTGCAGGAGCACTCAACCCAAGGGATGCTCAATGAAGCATGAGGATCTGGCCCCAAGCCCTCAGGAGGGTTTTCCAAGTGGCATTTCATGGCATTCCCAGCCACAGGCAGCCTTGTGGGCACCTGAAGTGTGGCAGGCTCCACTGGCAGGTTTGGGCTCTGAATTTTGAGGCTTAGTTTGTGACCCTCCTCCTCCCCAAAAAAGCAGCAAAGTGCAGGGGGTGCTCGGTGGAGGGAGCTGATGAGAGAGCTGGCTCCCTGGTGGGCACCATGAATGAAAGGACAGTGGGTCAGGTCCCCCCCTGTGCACCCACTGGGGTGCAGGAGCAGGCAGGAGGAGGAGGAGAAGGATTCCCACAGCAAAGAGAAGCAGCAGCATTGTGCTGGTGGGTGAGTGCTCCTTGTCTATTGTCAATTAACTCCTTGTTAATTGGATGACAGGGTTGTGGTGCAAAGCCCAGGTGGGAAGCCTCGCTCAGGGAGGATCATGCAGCTTTCTTGTGTGAAAAAGTGGTGGTGAAAGGATGTTGAATCTGCCCCCCTTGCCCAGGGTGGAGAGGGGTTTTTGGGATGAGAAGGGAGAGAGCCTGGCTGGGTGTTGAGGTTTTATGGCTGGTTTGGTAAACATTGCTTCACAAGAGTGTGCAACCTTGGGCTGTGGTCTCTGCTGAAATGTAGCAGAGAACAGAAGGTGGATCTGGGAGCAAGTTCTGCTGCAGTGGTTGGCAGCACGTAGAGGCCCCTGCTTTGAAAAGAAAGTAAAAAATCCACAGTTTTTTTCCCTCTGAGCTGTGGTTTGCAAAGGGGGAAGCTTGGGGAGCAGGTGAGGAACGTGGCTGGCTGAGGAGAAATGGAAGAGGGCAAAATCTTTAAGGTTGCAGGGTTGGTGGATCAGCTCTTGAGGAAGACTCGATGACCCTCTGCCATTGTGCCCCAATGTGAGCACAATCCCTGCTGCTCAAGGGTTGCCACGTGAAGGATGCTGTCCTGAGGAGACTGTGAACATGGGTTAGTTAAAAGGAGTGGCTGATGAGGCTGTAAATCCATCTGCAGGACTGTAATGCCATCAGAGGCTCTTCACAGTTTGCTGCTGTCCCTTAATTGAAACTGTAGCCTGGATGATATTAATGCTTTCCTATAAATCGAATTGCAGATCTATATTCTCTCTCTCTCTCCAGCAGTAATGTTTTATTTCATTAGTTTTCTTGGCTGGGGGAAATGATCCTGTCGTGCTGAGAGCCTGGGGTCAGGCTTGTTCTCCAGCCCTCATGTTGGCTGAGGCTTTAGTGGAGCCATGCCCTCATCTGCTGCTTTCCCTCCCACCTCTGGGTGCCCAGAGCATCTTTCTTCCCATTT
>NW_008607888.1:0-6533 GCF_000691845.1 Merops nubicus
GGCACCTACACTGGAGAAGCCCTGCAGTTCACCAAGGAGAACCTGGTGAGGAGATTCACCTCTGACAAGCGTGTCGCCATCGTCATCACCGACGGGCGCTCGGACACCCTGCGGGACCCCACCCCGCTCAACAGCCTGTGTGATGTCACCCCGGTAAGGGCACAGGGGAAGGACCCTGCCTGTAGGGAACTGCCCCACGGCTCCTTGGGGTGGTCTCCTTGTCTTTGCTACCCAAGGTTTGGGACGAGAGGACACGTATCCCTAGAAACAGTCTCAGAAAGTTGTCAGGCGTTCAAGCTGATGGACGCGTGAGATGGTCGTAGCTAGTGATGGACTCTAACTTCCCTGCAGGTGGTTTCCCTTGGGATAGGTGACATCTTCCGGAACCCTCCAAATCCAGATCACCTGAACGACATCGCTTGCTTAAGCAGACCAACCAGGCCAGGATTGTCCATTCAAAGGGACAACTATGCCGAGCTCCTGGATGACACCTTTTTGCAGAACATCACCTCGTACGTCTGCCAAGGTGGGTGAAAAGTTGTGGTTGGAGGCCATGAGGAAGGATTGCCTTGGCCAAAGGGGGAGGGATGCTGCCCTCCCTCACCTCCTCCCAGTCGTGGTCTTAAGTAGGCATTGAGGGAAGAGAACAACATTCAAGGTTTAGTTTAAATGAGGGGAAAGGACTTCTCATGCCTCAGAACACTCTTCAGCCAGGTTCAGGTCTTCTCCTGCTGCAGGACACATGTGTCCATGGTGTTTTTCAAGCATGCACCTCTGCACTTTCTGGCTCATGCTTATATAACCTTTTCACATCACCTTGAACGATGGGGCTGTGACCAAGGTGAGCATTTGTCCCTTCCGTGGCTCTGTGGGAAGTTAGAGGAGGAGAGGTTTTCCTGGATGAGCTGGTGACTTTACTCTTCCTTTTTTGGTGACTTTGCTTTTTTCTGTTGTTTTTTATCCACAGAGAAGAAATGTCCAGACTACACCTGCCCAAGTAAGTGTGGATTCTTTGTGCCACACCAAGGGGTTGTGGATGCTGGGGTGAGGGAAGTGGAAGTTCACGTTTGTGGGAACGATGAACTTGGAGACCTCTCACAACAGGGAGGCTCCTGGGCTGGAGATGACAGCAAGCCTTGGAAGGTGATCACAGGCTTTCTCACACACATGCCAGCCCCAAAATACTTGGAGTAAAAGCCTAGACAGTTGCTTTTCTGGCACCTCAAACCTCGAGAGGAGGCTGTGCCAGATTTTAGCCCTCAGGATGCTTAGCTGAGGCAGGTAATGAGAACAATTGCTGTTTGGGAACATGAGGGAAAAGCAACGCCCTGGCAGGGCTGGTTGAGAAAGGTTCTTGGAAAGTGAGCACAGGGAGGAATTTAGCTGGGTACACCTCCAGGTTAGGAGTGTATATCATCCTCAGAGTCAGGAAAGAAGCCAGCCCCTGGAGAGGAAGTGGTTCCTCAGACATGTAAGGACATTTATCTAAGCAACAAGGGTCGTTAGATCATCTAAGTTAAGTACCTGAGAACGCAGCCTGTCATAAACCAAATAAAAAGAGGAATGAAAGGGTGAAAGGACAAGGGTAGGACAGCACTGGGTTTGGGGACAACAAGCTAGCAAAGACCCAAAGAGAGGACTCCCCAACTCTGACAAGGCAGGAAGCCCGCGAGACGGCATCTTCCCACGGAAGAGACAGGAGAAAGTCCATGTAACGAGCCCTGGGCCTGTGCCTTTTGCAGTCACCTTTCAGGAGCCAGCAGACATCACGCTGCTGGTGGACAGCTCCACCAGCGTGGGGAGCAAGAACTTCGAGACCACCAAGAAGTTCGTGAAGCGGCTGGCGGAGCGGTTCCTGGAGGCCGGCAAGCCCGCCGACGACGCCGTGCGCGTCTCCGTGGTCCAGTACAGCGGCAAGAACCAGCAAAAAGTGGAAGCTCGCTTCCAGTCCAACTACACGCTCCTTGCCAAAGCCGTGGACAACATGGAGTTCATCAACGACGCCACGGATGTCAACGCCGCCCTGCGGTACGTCACGGGGCTCTACCAGCGATCCTCCCGCGCCGGCGCCAAGAAGAGGGTGCTGGTGTTTTCCGACGGTAACTCCCAAGGGATCACCCCGAGGGCCATCGAGGCGGCCGTGCAGGAAGCTCAACAGGCTGGCGTCGAGATCTACGTGTTGGCGGTGGGCAACCAAGCCAACGAGCCCAACATCCGGGTGCTGGTCACGGGGAAGAGCGCGGATTACGACGTGCTCTACGGGGAGCGCCACCTCTTCCGCGTGCCCGACTACACGGCTTTGCTGCGTGGTGTCTTCTACCAAACTGTCTCCAGGAAGATAGCTGTTGACTGAGCGTCTAGGTGGGTTCCTGCCAAGGCCGTGCCTGCTTCTGTTCTTGCCAAAAAAACGACAAAACCGAACCCAAAAAAATAATTAACGGTATTCTTGACCAACCTGGGGAATTTGTTTTATGCAGATAGCCACCGTGCCACAGCCTGGCTGTGCACAGTGCCTGTCCTTCTCCCTCTGCTTCATCATCTGCATCTCTACCCTGTTAGTCTCAGGCTTCCCTCCCTGCCCATGACTGCCTCTCCCTCCCCACAGCAGGCAAACACAAGCACACTTAGCAATAAGCTGCCAGAACACCCCGGCAGCGACCTCATCCTGCTGGTTTTTTTTTTTTGCCAGGAAAGAATCAGGATGAGGAATTTTGTACCACTAAGGAACAGCCTGGTCTCGTAAGGCTGGTTATACTCTTTGCAGATAGAAGGGGTATTTTTGGTAATTCATTTCTTTCTTTCATACATCAGTTGAGCACTTGCCCAGCTCACAATGGTCCTAACTCAACGCCATGCTTTGAGTGAAGCTTTCAGCCCTTCAGCAAGCTTTGAGAGGGGATCGTTGTCACGGCTGGCAAGCTTGGTTCCTATCTCCCACGCTTGCAGGGGGAGGCCTGGACTGCATTATCCAAGCTGAGTGGAAGCATCTCTGGCCTCCAGTACCATGGGATGGGGCACTGACTTCCCAGGGCTGGGGTGGAGGTGGGTGCTGGAGCATCCCTCAGTGCTGACACTCCAATTCAAGGCAGGGAGGTTGGGCATCGAGCAAAGAAAAGATGGACAGCAGCCACCAGGGAGGGGGAGAAACCCTAGAAGAAGCTACGTAACTGCACTCCTTCACTAATTGATCTCATGGTCCTACAGTGAAACCAGGAACCTCATGAATAACCTGATGACTTGTGTTATAGTCCAAGGTCCATTCTGGAAAAATCTCTCTGAGCCCGGTTAGTGGGATTTTTTATTATTATTATTTTGTATTCCAAAAGTGCCAAGCTGTCTAATTCCCAGGGAGCTCTCTGGGAGGGCTGTTTCTAGAAGACCATCTAGGAGTTAGGCACCTGGGCCCTAGGGAAACCCACTAACTCTTATTATATATTGAATTAGGGCCTCATCGTCAGCCCAGCACAGTCAAGGGAAAGGCTGCCATGATCTGCCAGGGTCTTTAACTCACACCCTCCAGATGTATTGACAAAGGTGCTATCACTCTGTTGGTGATGAGGGCCCTTGGTGTTTACACAGTTGTTTCCAGGACCACGCTGAAGATGTGGTTTGGCTGGGTGAGATTTATTGGGGTTTTTTTTCAGTGCTTCCATTGGTGCTCTTGCTACGAATTCATGCGCTTCTGAGAAAGCAACAGTGATTGCCAAGCATCGAGGTCCCAGACTCCATACTTTGTATCCAAAAACCTCCTTTGTACGTATTTTTATGCCTGTGTTTTACTAAAAAAAAAGTCCACGTTGGAAATTCGTCAAAATAAATCGTTTTCCACCATCCCCATGGAAGTTTGTCTGACTTGAATTTCAAGGGTTCCGAATGTTCGAAAAGTCGCTTGGTTAAATAGATGTTGCTGGAGTCTGGGAGGACTCCAGCAGAACTTCTCACATAAAACTGTAAAGGGTGGAAGAAAAGAGCTCTACTCTATCACAAATTTGGCTATTATTGGATGCTATGGCTTTGAGAAATATTGTGAATTCTCTTCATCTATTAAATAGTGCATAAAAATTGTATGGGAAGAGCACGGAGCTGGTCAAGGGATGGGAAATGCTTATGTAGTCTTCTGCAAAAAAGGCTTCCAACCTCTACAGGTTGCCTGGTTCACCTAAAGGTTCACCTTTGCTTCCAGAAAAGGTGCAGAGGGATGGTGATCATCAGATGATGAGGTAAGAGGTAAGCTGTGTTCACTTTCTGCTGATGTTCAGCGTCTCCCTTTGGTACCTCATCTCCTGGACGTGTGGGGATGCTGCTTTGCAGGCAGGGCTAGGGGTGGGAGGTATCAACCATCTCATCCAGCTTTACCAGGCTCAGCGGTCCCTAAGCATTTGTTTGAGATCCTAAAACAGCCCTGAAGGGCTCCTGTGTCTTTGGAGAAGCTCACAGGCCATACCTGTAGGTCTCAGGGCTCTGTTGCAGCCTTTCACTGTGGATATGTGCACTTGGAGACAAAGACTCCCCCTTTGTCTCATGTCTCCATCTTGGTCATGCTCTCTCCTGGCCAACCATCTCCGTTGGGATGCTCGTTGGGCTCCCGGCGCTGGTGACGCCTCGCTCCCAGCTGGAAAGTCTGAGGAGCACTTCTTGGGGGGAGGAGTTCTGTGGGTGGCTACGGTTAGGATTTGATGTCTCACTCTCCTCTGCGTGGAAAGTTAGGAAAAAATGCCTTCACGTCTGCCTTGGTGAAGGCTGTCATTGTTACAGGTCAAGAAATAGTTCTTCATGGCCCCACGAAGTCCTCGGGGTGAATCATCCAAGAAGGATGAGAACTGAGTCCTTGGGTCACACTCCTCCTGCTGCCAGGAAGGGCACAGCTCCTACACCCTCCTTAGGGGGTTTGTCCCCCCTAATTCCCAGCTAAGCCCTGGCAAATGCAAAGTTCCAAATGACCCTTGGAGGAAGCTGCCTCTGACTTTGGGCTGTTTTACAGCTTTTTGCTAAAAAAGCAGGTGGCAGGAGGGATTTTTCTTGCTTCTGTGTGCTTCCCACCCCATGAAGCCAAGCTTCTCCTTTATTTTTATTTCCCTTTACTTGAAAAGGGGAAGAAAAATCTCAAACCAGCAAAAAAACTGTTGGTTCCCAAGGCTCACTGATGAAGTGTTGGTCAGCTTTGTCCATGAGACAAACACAAAACATTCCATCTAAATTCCAGTTTTCCCAGAAGAAACCTAGTCCTAAACAGAGCCTTCCCCAGAAGACAGGGACCAGCAGGGATGTTCCTGCAGTGCCCAGCTCAAACAGGAGTTTTAGGAGTTGCCCTGTCTCTCCCCACACTTCTACACCCTCCAGGTAGGATTGTGAGGGTCCTTCTTGGGCGTTCAAGCCACAGTTGACCCTGAGGTGCTGGAGCCTTTTCATCTTCCATTTCTGGTTATATTTACTTCCCTCTTTTCAGTCTCAAGGGGTTTTTTTTTTTTGCTTCCATTACAGGGAAAGTCAAAAATGCCTCTGCCTGCGGGTCTGCTTTGTTGAACTTCAGATGTTCTCCAGATGTTCAGCGAGGGGTTTTATGTAACGGCGACAGAATTTGGGCCACATTTCTCTGTTTTCCTCTGACTCAATCCTCCTCGTTTGAGGCCGTGCTGATTCACAGCCCTTCATGGGGAGGTGATGGCTGGGGAAGGACGGGATTATTGAGGTCACTTTACAAATGTGGTAGGACTCCCAGAACACGTACCCTACAAGCAATGCCAAAAAACCCACAATGCAACTGCCTGGGACAGTACTGTGGGGCTGCAATCCTAAAGGGCAGAGCAAAAAGTGATGTAAGAGTGGTCAACTGGTGAGTGAGAGAGAAATATCCTACCCATTTAGCTCTTGTAAATGAGAATATGGCTCTTCTCACTTGGGAAGCCCCAAGAAGCTCACCCAACCACTGGCACTGCTCATCTGCCCAAAGCTGCCCAGCTCTAAACCAATAAATAGCTGCTCCAGGATTATTTCATCTTGTGCTTTGAAAATCATTTCAGAGCCTTCAGTTTTCCCAAGGAGCAGAGGTCCTTTGTGTAGCCTCTCTTAGGTGTAGCAGCAGAATAACTGAACGTTCAAATGCCTCTTGTAAGCCAAAAAATCCTTAATGATAATTAGGTAATTTAGATTATATTGGCTGAACTGAATAAACTGTTGTATTCTGGTTAGGCTGAGAAGACATTAATGGGACAAAGCATCAATTTTTACATCTAGTGTCTTCTTTGGTTGCCTGCAGCTCAGCCCACGTGCAACAACCATGAGAGGACTGTTGATGTGCTTCCAAACTGAGCAATCAATGCTCTTTAATGTCATTTTTTAAAAAAATAATAATTATAGATCGTTTCTTATATTAAGTATATATTATTTATAGACTAGTTTCTCAAGTGCTTCCAAACTGAGCAATCGATGCTCTTTAATGTCATTTTTTTAAAAAATACTAATTATAAATCATTTCTTATATTAAGTCTATATTATTTATAGACTAGTTTCTCAAGGAGCACCTTGAGACAACG
>NW_008607888.1:6710-7033 GCF_000691845.1 Merops nubicus
TATCCCCATGAAATATTGCTGCAGCCCTTCCACCTGCACGTCATCTCAAGCAGAGCAGTGCTCCTCCTCCCATCCCTGGCTGTAGGCACCTTCAGGAAACACTTCTGAGCTTTGTCATCCCCCTGAAAATGTCCTTGTTGAACGTCCAAGCCGCTGAACCAAATGAAAAGGCAGCTGGGGAATCTCTTCTTTATGGGAATATATTGAAAGGGAAAATAGAATGAAATAACAGAAGCTGGAGGCAATGCAGACTCATCCTACCCCTTTAGGTCATGCTTCTGGTAGAGAATTCTTTGGTGTTCTTTCTTCACTTTTGGTTATGA
>NW_008607888.1:7050-24077 GCF_000691845.1 Merops nubicus
TGACTCTAAAGGTCTTGGGAAATAAAACGTTTCTTGAAATGAGTCTTCTAGTGGGGAAAAATTATTCAAGGAACCTTGAGGGCCTTCTGGTTTTATAACGTTGTCTGATTAGGCTGCAGAAGATGTTGGAGCAGTCCTGGTAGAGCCACGGACTTAAACAAATCTGTTGGCCAAATAAAAGATGTTGCCTTATCAAACTTAGGTTATATTTGTCACTAAAGCTCTGAGGAAAAAGACATAAAGAGGTCGTTAAGCTTGTTTTTTACCTTAAAGATGTATTTTGCCCCATGGGCTGCAGGATGGTTCTCCTGCCCCAACCTTGGGCAGCCTCTTCCAATGCCTGACAACCCTTTTAGTGAAAAAGTTCTTCCTCAAGTCCTGTCTAAACCTCTCCTGGAGCAGCTTGAGGCTGTTGTCCCTTATTTGTGTTTCCTTTTTTCTCTCATGACCTGAACCCCCAATTCTTGTTTGCAGTCCCAAGAGCCTCTGGGAGCACTCACACTTTTGGCCGTGGCAAAAAAAGTCGAGAGAGCTGATCCTGACCATGGCACCTGAGGAGAAGGTCCTTGTAGCAGACGTGTTCCTCACAGCAACAGCCTGGAAAAGCTTCTCCAAACTGGTAAGGGGTCTGATGGCAGTGGGAGTTCCCTTAATCCTTGGCCCTGGGTCTTTCCTTTTGGGTTGGCCCATGAGCTACACAAGGATTATTTCATTTTGAGACCTCTACCCCTCATGAAGGTATTGTAGGGACAGGATAAAGCCTTTCTGAGCCCCTCCAAGAGCAGGTTCAAGAGAATCTTGAAGCATTTTTTTTTTGTACAGTTGTCCTAGAGACTGGGAGGGGGTTAAGGTGCAAATTTTGTGTATACAGGCAGCTTTATGGGAAGCAACCTCTGGTCTAGGTGTGGATCAGTAGAACATGCTCAGAGTTCAGCCATCTTCAGCAACAAGCTCCTGCCAGCCAACAGGAAATCATTTTTGAGGTTGAAATTTGAAATCTGACCTGTTCTCCTGGAAAGTTATGGGCCTCGGAGAGCTCCCAGTCCCAAAAGGGAAGCCAGGAGATGCTTGGCTAAAGGAAATAAACAACATCCTTCTATAGAATCAAACTGAGGAGTGGAGACAGCCCGCCAGACCTTGTAGTACCCACGTCCCTCAGATGTCCACCAGGATGTGCAGCAGCACACGGGGATGGTGGATCCCGGAAGCTGAGGGTTGAAACCCACCAGGGGACTTTGTGCTTCCTGAATCACTTGGTTTCAAAAGATCCAGCCTGATGTTTGAGCTTTCCAAGGATTGATGTTTCCAAGGCTTCCTCTCCCACCTTTCAGGCCAGGATCTCCTGCTGGGGCTGTGTCCCCTGGGGGAAGGACCACAGGATGTCAAGGTGTGGAGCATCACTGCCAATGACCCTTAAAGCCTCTGTGAAGAGGATGAATTCTGCATGAAAAGGGGCAAAACAAACACATCTACAATAGTTTTTACATCAGCACCTGAGAGCCTCCAAAGCCTCAGAGTGATTTCGGGCACTTAGGAGGAGTTGTCCTTCCTAAGCTCTCCAGGATGTATTCTGACCCCTCTGGGAAGTGTGATATGGAATCCCCAAGCAGACTTACATCTTTCAAATCCCTAGGAGTGGGTATTTTAGTTGTTAATCCCTCCTTGCCCTAGGCATGGGGGCTAAAGGCTCTTTGTTGTTCCTTCTAGCTTTCCAGAAACAAGCTTTTCTTGTGTTAGGACTGGGAGATTAACCCCTCCTGGCTTCTTCAACCCTAGAAAACCAGAAGGAGATTTCATCAAGGTCACAAATGCATCTCTTGCAGTCAGACTGAACCAAATCAGATCTCAGATGCCCAGCCCCACGTGGGTGACCTTGTACCACGTTCCAGGCACAGCCAGCAGATGCTGGCTAGCCCTAGCAGCAGGATGTCCTTGCCCATGGAGGTCAGCCAGCAGTTTCAAGATAGGTCCTGCAAGAGATATTTCAGGCAAGCAAGGAGCCTGCAGCCCACTTGGCCTTGGCTGGTCCAGCTGATGAGGAGAGGCCGTGGAAGGACAGGCTGCAGACAATGCTCCAAGACTGTTTTGAAAGGCACAAGCCTGGTGATGATCCTGAAGATCCTCCATAAGGCTGCCCCTCAAGTTTTTCTCTGTCTCTTGTCTTCTGCCCAAACAACCCAATCTAACACCCCTCAACCACCATTTCTCATGGCTTCAGAGAAAGCAAATAGGGTAGGAATAAGTGTGCAAGGTGGGCACCTAGATTCCATGGTTCCACTGCTCCAAAAAGGCCTGTCAGACCCTGGCTGGTGTTTCTGTCCTGGCTCAGTCCTAGAAAGCTGTTTGAACCTTCATAAACATGGATATTAGCTCCAAGTGCTTGTCTGCAGCTTCTGAAATCCCTGCAAATCCCTTTCTTGCCCTAAAAGAATCCAAACTCAACATTTGCTCCTTCATCTGAGTCGTGCTTATTTCTATATAAACAGGAAATTCAGCCTGGGCTGTTTCTAAGGGCTCTGGATTTCTGGTAGTACCTTTGGTGATCCAATCACCCTTGAGAATAAAATTCTCTCTCCGTTAATGTGAGAGCAAAGCACGGCTGCAGACAGTATTTTCCTTAGAGGGCATGAACGTACTTGAGATGTTTCAAAGGTAAAACCACGCTGCTTTTCTAGGGAAAGCCTGTCCTGGATAAAATTTGGGCCACGAGCAGCAGACTGGAGTTTTTTCTGGCTCCAAGAGCCTCGGATGGAAGCGCCGGGCACGTACGTAACAAGAGGCAGGCGAGGGCGGCTGGATGAGTCCCATCTGGAGCTCTGCAGCTCCTTTGAAAAGTGTGTCAAAAGGGGTCTGGCGTGCAGGGGAAAATGAGAACATGTGGCAGATGACAGCACTGGAAACCAGCCGTCCCAAAAAGCAGCCTGGGCTGCCACCCAAACGCCGACCCCGGGGTCCCGAGGAAAGCGTCGCTCAGCTGCCCTGCAGAGGAAAAGTTGCAGAGATTTTCCCCTCTGCAGCAGCCCCGGGTCTCACAGGTCCCATCCCATGGGTTCTCCTCGTCCCCATGGGCTCCAGTTTTGGCTGGTGTCTCAGCATCCAGCCCACGCTGTGGCCTTTGCTCTCTGAGCTGGCTCTGTCTCACCAGCTCGTCTGCCAGCGGGTGGGCGCTGGGAATTCAGTGCTACCAAACCCAAATCGAGTGGGTCCCTCCTCACAGTCACCAGGGATGGGGGGTTTCCTGGAAATTCAGGGTCCCTGGGGTTCACTTTGGGGTGTGTTTTATGAGGGTCAGTCTTCTCTCCCAAGGAACAAGAGACAGGACAAGAGGAAACAGCCTCAAGTTGCCCCAGGGGAGGTTGAGGTTGGACATCAGGAAAAATTTCTTCACTAAGAAGGTTGCCCAGGGCAGTGGTGGAGTCCCCACCCCTGGAGGGGTTCCCAAGCCGTGGAGATGTGGTGCTGAGGGACACGGGGCAGTGGGGACCTGGCACTGCTGGGACAACAGTTGGACTTGAGGATCTTGAAGGTTTTTTCCAACCAGAATGATTCTGTGATTCTGCAGCAATTGGAATTAGTAAAATTAGATTTTTTTGCACATTTTTTTCTAGGAAATTTGCGTCTAAACTGTCCCCAAAGTCCCTTTAATTCTATTAAAACATTTGAAATGCAGTCTTTTAGGTTAAATAATCCACAATTAGAAGTCTGATCATTTTACTGACATTAGTAAATATAGATTTTTTTTGCACATTTTTTTTCCAGGAAATTGGCATCTAAACTGTCCCCAAAGTCCCTATAATTCTATTAAAACATTTGAAACACAGTCTTTTAGGTTAAATAATCAACAATTAGAAGTCTGATCATTTTACTGACACATTAGATTTTAATAGGATGTTGTAAGGAACTCACTGCTGAACTGGAATTAATTTTCTTTCTGTATATTTTTGTTAATCATTCTCACTCAAGATGATTTCTACCACAATCAGGTCTATGTCATGAAGGAGATGCCAGTTCTGGATTTAAAGCTGCCCAACACAATGGGATGGGTTCTGCCCCTGAACGTGAGCCAGCAGGGCACTCTTAGAGCCAAGAAGGCCAACAGCATCTTGGGCTGCAGTGATCCTTCCCTTCTGCTCAGCTGTGGCCAGTGTTGGGACCCCCCAGGACAAGGAGGAGATGAACCCACTGGAGAAGATCCAACGAAGGGCCATCAAGGTGATGAAGTGATTGGAACATCACAGGGAGAGGCTGTGAGAGTTGGGACTGTCCAGCCTGGAGGAGTCTCAGGAGATCTCATCCATGGGTAACAACACCTGATGGGAAGTAAAGAAGTGGTGCCCAGTGACAGGACAAGAGGGAATGGGCATAAACTGAACCAGATGAAATTCCTCCTGATCACAAGGAAATGTTTTTTGTTTTACTGTGCATGTGGAACTGGTTGCCCAGAAATGTTGTGTGGTCTCCATCTGTGGGGCTACTCAAGTTCTAACTGGACCCTGCCTTGGTTGATCCAGTTCAAGCCAGGGAGTTGGACGGGATGATCTGCAGAGCTGTGATTCTGCTGGTCCCCATTTCACTGGAAAAACCTCTCCCCTGCCTCCCTGCAGAGTCCTGGGCTCATCAGGGCTCCAAAAAAAAAGCATTCTGCAACCCCAAGGCATTGCAAGAGGCAGAGGAAAATGAAAGAGAGACATTCTCCCCTCTTTAGTGCATCACCTGGGCTCAGAAGGGCTTAGAAAGTGTGGGGTAAGGTTTCTAAACTCTGGCATGGTTTCTGGCTGCTTATTTTGAGGGAATCCTCTGGGATTTGGGACCCCCTCTGCCTCAGAGCTTCAGGAGCTGGGCACCCCGTTGCCTCTTCGCTGCCAACGTCTCTGTGTTTCCAGTCACCGAGCTGTAGCTGGGGAGGGTGGGTGAGTAGGTGGGGGGGGGAGCAGCAGGGGTTTGGGCTGTGGGGAGGAGCAGCAGCTTATACAGAAAGTACAGTACCTTGCACCAGTTTTGCTGCTTAGTCATCCTGCAGGGACTGTAACTTGGCAGCTGCTCTTACCCCAGCCCTTGCAAACGTTTCCATTTATGGCTGGGGTTTTCATTTCCCTTTGCCTCCAGTCGTCACATGGATGGAAAGCCTCCAAAAAAAAAAGGGGAGGCCAGAGGTTGACGTTGGAGAATCCAGCTGTGTGCCTTCCTAACTTGCATTTCCAGCATCTCTCCCAGGAGCACACCCCACCCAGGGTGCCCGAAGGGGTCGTTGGGGATCATTTTTGGCCAGAAGCAGGTGCTGTGCCCTTCTGGTGGCACAGATGTCATTGGGGTTGTCAATATTTTCCTTGCCCAGGGCTCAGACACGAGCTGCAGCCCTTTGACCTGGTTGTCTCTGCTCAGCTGGGTGCTGAGCCTGGTCCTGCAGAGGACATCAGAGAAGGGGCAGCCACACCAGCAGGCAGTGCTGGAGACCCTCAGGGCTGGGCTCATCCTCTTCCTGAATGGTTTTTTTTTTGCTGGCCCCCAGGAAGAGAGGAGCTGATTGCAGAGAGATACAGCATGTGGGATCCAGATCCCCTCCTTGCTTTCCAGATGTGCAGGTTTATGATGCTCCATGCTCCAGGAAGCCTATGGGGAAAAAAAAACCTTCCTGGCTTACCAAGAGCTTTAGGGCAGATAAAGCAGAGTCATGACCTGGGTTGGAAAAGGGATGTGCCTGCTGTGAGCTTATTGCCATAGTTGGGACTGGAGCCTTTTGGGGAGCAGCTGCACTCCAAGTCTTGCTCTCTAGCTGGCTGGCTCTCCATGTCCTGCTCACATCGATCAGGTGGAGCAGCAGGCTGAGAAAAATGGAGTAAAAAAAAAAAGATTCATGTTCCTCACCCACTGCACTGAATGGGTAAAATAACTGATCTCTCATTCGAGGGCAGATTTCAGCAGCACCCCCACACTTTTTGCTCTTCTTCCAGGTAGTTTTGTGGAAATTCAGCTCATGCCTCGGTGAAACCTGGAGCTCCTGGCCAGAGGTGGCTGCAGATGGACCCTCCCACCCCACAGCAGGGCAGAAAGGGTGCAAAGACCAGAGCACTGACCCGGCAGCCACCTCTTCATCAGGTTAGGGATAACCTCTCCCTGTCTGAATTGTTTCCTTTCAAATCTTTGGCTGGGTTCTGGGCATTCTGTAGGAACATGTGATTTCTGAAGAAACCTTCGGAAAACAGAGCATCATGTTTTCCAGCCAAAAAAACCCCTAATCTTTGCCAGAGCTGATTCCTCTACAATCAAAGCATTCAGCTCCTGTGAGCAGGGAGTCACCTCGAGAAGCACAAATGTGGTGTTGTTGCCAGGCCCTGCTGAAGAAGTCCTGCCTGCAGCTCTTGGTTTTTGGGCCTATGTTATGACAGGGCTTCATGCAAAGTTGGGAGCCATTTCAAGCCTTCCTGTCATGGCACAGCATCCCTTACCCCGTGTCTCATGGTGCAGAGTGTGTGTTACCCATGTCACAATAATTTGAGTCTTCTCCAGTCCTTTCTTTGCTGGCAGAGGGAGGAGAGTGGGAGGCAAGCCCAGAGGTGGGAGAACCTCCCCCAGAACTCTCCCCAAAAGGGAAGCCAGACCTGGGATGAGTCCTGCTCCAAGCCCTTGCCCTGGTAGCCTGGATCTGCAGCCCTCACCGTGTCCAGGATCCAGATGCACTAGCCCAGGAGCTCCAAAAGAAGACCCCAACACTTGGGACATGAAAATGGGGAGATGCTTCTGCAACGGCCACAGAGGTGATGGGACACCTGAGCTGGTGGGATGCAGCTGATGGCTCATGAGGAGCCCCTGGGGTCCTGCCCAGAAGAAAAAGCCTTTGGGAGGGACTAGTGGAGGTATATGTGGAGCAGTCCTGCTGTCCCTGCAATGGAGATGCCCCCACGGAGAGGGAGCCCATGGATTCTGCAGTAGGTGAGTATTCCAAGAGGCCGTGGTGTTGTGGGATGTCTTCTGCACAGGCTGGAGGTTATCAGAGTGTACAGAGGTTGGCTGCTGAGTGCATGGACAGGGGGTTATCCTGTCTCCCCAAACTCTCTCCAGGTGCTGGAAACATGTTTCCCTTGCAAGCAGGACTCTGAAGTCTGCACACTGCTGTTGAAACTGGGTCTGGTGCTGCTCATGGATATCAGAAGCTGAGAGGTCTCAAGCCCAGGCTGTGATTTTTGGGGGCATTTCTGCTTCAAGCCCTCTCTGTCGTGCTCTCTAACAGCCAGCACCACCTTCTGCTCTCCCAGCATCTCTCCCTGCACAGCTGCAGAGGGCCAGATGCAGACCTGGCACCTTCTGTGCTCCCACACCTCTTCCCAAAGGTCTCGAGAGCAACAACCTGGAGCAGGGGCAAACTTGCTGCTTGCTCACAGAGGCAAAAAAAAATGAAGGAGGCTTTGCCCAAACCACCCCCTGCCTGCTCCCGCCTGGTGCCAGGCTCTGCCAGCCCCAAGGAGATGTCTACTGACCACCAGCCAAGTTGTGGTCTCTCAATGGGATCCATGTGTTCTCGATGAGAGGCCTGGAGAACTTAATTGTCCCTGGTCTAGGGTTTCCTATCAGACCCTCTGACAGCTTTCAATTATCTGGATTCCCTAGAAGGGATGTGGGAGGCTGATTTCCCCACAGGCTTTCCAGCAGCTCCTGCAAGTCCTTCCTTTCCCAGTTCCCTTTCCCACCATTTTAGGGGAGTCATGAACAATTTCCTTCGTGATTTCATGGCAGGGCACATTTTTAATGCAGCTACAGGAGTTCTGCTGTGTGAAGAAGCACTCGGGGGTCATCAACCACATCAGGACCCTTGGGATTCAAAGTCATGCAGGAGAAATCACCTCGTAAAATGAAAATCAGGGTTCTGTGCCCAGGAAGAGAATTAGAAAAGAAACAAATGATGGATGATTTCTTGCTCATTGCTGCTTCTCTCTGTGTATTTTTATCTGTGTAGGTGGAGGCTATCTGGATGGATGAGGGGCAGAAGGGAGGGCAAAGAATAGTGTCTAAAAGAAGAACAGTGTCTAAAAGAAGAACAGTGCCTAAAAGATCTGTGTCTAAAAGAAGAATGGTGTGTAGACAGTGAGTGCACGCCTGCACTTTCACCTCCCCACTCCTAATTTTGTTCAGCACACACTGAAGCTGGAAAATCTCAAGCCTCTTTGGACTGGGGGTGAGCATTCGAGTTCCACTGGCAGTCTTAGGATAAACACAAGAGGTTGTTTGCTGTGGGTATGGGATCAAAACTGGTTCATTTGGGATCAAAATGAGTTCGTTTGATTTTGGAGGCTGGGCTCAGATTAACGTTCGTTTGATGTTGGAGGCTGGGATCACATCAATGCTCAAGTCAAGAGCACAGATGTTCAGATACCCTGTTAAAAGGATAATTCACATCCTTCCTTGTGACCCTGGTCTATTTAAAATACCAAAATAAGAGAATCCAAGGAAGAATGGGATCCAGCTCTCCTTCTGTACCTCTGTGTTGCTAACTTGCTCTGCAGAGTATTTGCTTATTTTTTTGTCTACAAGTTACTAGTGCAGCATTTTTTTGTTGGTTTGGGGTGGGATTTTTTGGGTCTACTTCGTAGGAGCATCCTTGAAACCAACTCAGATAAGAATCTTTTTCTTTTATATATATATAGATATAAATACATCTAATTACATGACATTTCTTGCATGCATAAAAGCCTCATTCACATTTTTACAAAGCTCAGTGCAAATCCCATTTCCTTGTGAGCAGCAGCAGATTTGCCTGATGGTAGAGGGGGATTTTTCTTGCCATGTTTTGTTTGGCTAAGAGGCCACTTCATTACAGAATTCTGAATTTCTTAGTCATCCATCTGTGTAGCTACAAATGAAACAAGGGCCTCTTCACATTTTGTATCAGAGCAAAAAATTCCAGCCTGTGTGGAAGGGAAGGGGAGGTGTTCAGCACCCTGCCAAAAGCAGGCAAGCCGTGTTCTGCTCTACGTGACCTGGGGAGCTGAGCTGAAAAGCTGCACGGGGTTCCTTGGATTCACATCAACTACGTGAAAAGCAGCAGCCCAGGGAGCAGTGGAAAAGCTCTGCAACCCAAGGAACAGCAGCTGGGCGTCTGCCCACCACGCTCCCTGGGACAGGAGGGTCTGGAGAGCAGGGCAGGCTCCCCACAACCTCTGCCCCAGTGGGGGAAAGCAAGTTCAAGGAGGGCTTGGCACATCAAGTCAGTCCAAGGAGGGCTGGAGACATGCTGAGGCTTTCAGAGGTCTCTCTTGCTCCAGTTTAGAGGCACGTCCCTATACCTGAGGCATCAGCAAGACTTGAATGAGCTGCAAAAATTTTGTTAATGTACATGATTTATCAGGTTTTTTTAGGATTGAAATGTGTGCAAAATATTTGCAAAGTAATATTGGTTTAACCTGTGGCCAATTTGACCCTGTAGCCAGGTCATCAATGGGACCACGATGGAATTCCTGGCTGCAGGGCTGCACTTTTCTTCCAGTGGGTTTGGGGGGCAGTGTTTTTAGTGAGTGGCCAGATACAACTCCTCACCATTGCAGAAGCTCCAGGAGATATCACTCTTCAGTTTTATTCCCTGTTGTTTACCTGTGCAGGGCCTTTTGCCCTTCATTGACTCATCACCAATCAGATCCTCTTCTAGACCTCCAAGCTGCCTCCATCCAAAGAGGTCCTGTGGTTTGGAGAAGGAGGAATGATATTTTCCCTCTAACCTCTGTAAGATAAAAAACAAAAGCTTACAGTCTAGTTAAGGAGAGGTTCAAGGGAAGGCTTTTCATTGGCTTTTTGCTCTTGGAAGGCAAGGAAAACCTCTTCCAGGCAGTGTTGGAGGTACTGCTGGTGGTAAATCAGCACGGTGTTGTGCTCACCAGACCTCACCTGCTCCCTTCAGGATTGACCTGGGCTCAGATTTGGCTGCCACAGCATCCCAAGTGAGGACAGGCAAACTCCTTTCTCAGCAGCCCCCCTCCACCTCCTGGGTATTTGTGAGGACTCCAGCTTTTCAAGAAGCTAAACTTTGTTTTCTCTTGGTAAGCATCTTCAGTTTGAAGTCACAGATTTTTATTTAGGACCTGAATCACACCTCCTGCCTCACCAAAAGCCAGTAAAAAGCCTCTCAGTAGCTTCAAGGGTTCCCACCTGCCCCAGTTCCTTTCTAATTCCTTTTTACTGGTCTGGTGGAAATGGGAATTACACATAATCTGCCCCAAGGCTTCAGCTCCATACAAGGTTGGAGGTTGGAGACATTTAAGACCCGAGGGCAGGAGAACAGTGTGGTTACAGAAAGACAAAGCTGGGATTAAAGACAAGATTAACTTTTCAAATAAATCAGCTCAATTGCTGAGCCCTAACGTGTCCTTGCCAGGCCACCAGACTCCTGGGGGATGTCACTCCAACCAGGGCCAAACCTCATCCCAGTCCAGCAGCCCACACTGCTGTACCCCCACATTCAGGGGAAAACCTTTTTTTTCCCTCTCCAACCCCTTTCAGCCCCCTCTTTTCCCAGGAAAAGACACTAATTAATTCCTTTCCCTTCTATTTATACCCATTAGTCACTGCAAAAATTGTCCCCTTAGGAGATTTATGGTTCAATATAATGAGTATGTCTTGAGGGGATATTATTCATACAGTTTGCTGGGATCTAACAGAGAAAGTCTCTACTTTATTTGTGACCTTAGCCAGAGGAATCATTTCAGGGGGAGGCAGCACCTCCAGACTCCAGCCACAGATAAAACAAATGTTTAGCTAGAGGTTCATCAGCTGAAAGAGAAAACTGGAATCCCTTTCTTGGGTCTGCACAGAGTGCTGAGGGCTGTGGGTGGGGCGGGATGTGACTAAGTTCAGAAATGTACATTTTTTTTGTGAACCATCCCTGGTAAAAGGCTGGGGAGGGGAATGAGGTTTCCTCTATAAACTATGTGGGGTTTTTTTTTTTTTTTCCTCTTTATTTCATGGAAACACCACTGCAAGTTTTTCCTTCTCGTTTCTCTGGTGACAAGAAAATAAAACAAATGCAGCTGGGTCATTCTGCTCTCCCTGGATTTCACCGTGAAGCCCCAAAAGACACAAACTGTGCATTTTTTAACTCTTCTGTTACCCTGGGCTAGGAAATGAAAGGTGGTTTGAAATCTGCACAGAGAGAGCTCAGGATTAGCCAGTGTTTACTGCAGACCACCACCAGCTGCCTCTCCAAAGCTCTGCCTTGCCAGGGAGCTGGAATGAATCTACTTCACAAAGACTCTTCCTAACGACTCGACCAATTTTGGGACTCAACCATCTTGACTGGAAAAAAAATGTGCTGCAAGAGATGAAAGCATCAAAAAGCAAGGATTGTGAAACTGGGAAAAGGGGAAACATTCTGGGAGAAAGGGTTTCAGACTGTCCTGGCCCCACTCTCTGTCCTCTGTCCACCCATTTTTTTGCTTTCTGGGTTCACGTCTGATCTTGCGTGGTTGCCACCTTGCACCTCTGGCAGAGCTCCAGGCTGGCAGGCTCCTCACTTGCTATTGAAATGCCTAAATTTGCTCTTCCACCCACAGCACCATGCAAGGAGACCCAGAAACAGTCAGCTGGAAGCCCTGGGCTTCCTCCATGTCCTGGAGGAAGCAGCTCCAGAAGCGGTGAACCATCGGGGCGTTAAAAGCTGACTCTAGACAACAACCTTGGACTGAGCAACTGGAAGGTAAAATATGAACAAATTCATAAGTATGGCCTCAATTTTAAAAGGGCAAACTTCAAGAACCCAAAGAAATTGGGCAGCAAGAGCAGCTTGCTTAGCCCAGGAGCCCCAGAGCACCTCTGTCCTTTCTTCAAGCCACTGTCCTCAAACTGACCCTGGGAAGGGAGATCTTGAGCAGAATGGAAATAAAACTTGGAGCAAGGCTCTCCAAGCTAACGAGGTCTAAACAAACACTTCAGGAGGATTAGTAAAAATGATGGGGAGGCAGGCTCACAGCTGGCTGTGGGAGCAAAGCCTTGGCAAGGACTACCCTGCAGCTGGGACGGAGAGAGCTGGGACCATGCCGCTACCTTGGGAGGTTCCTCATGAGGAAACCTCTGCTGTGCAGAGTAGAACCAAAAGAGGCCTTCAATCCACCAACAAAACCAAGCTGCACCACGCTGGTGCTCCACTGGTGGCTCCTCTAAGTTTCTCTGGGGACTTGGTGCAGTGTAGAATCAACCTGGAATCCATGGGATGTCATCGTCCTCTGTGCATCTTGAGCTCTAGGAAAAACCAAACCAAACCAAACCAAACCAAACCAAACCATGAGGTCACAGATAGATGCCTGTGTCTGGTAATGCTGTAGGCTGGGAAATCCTTGGGGCTGTTTAGAAGAAAAACCCAGAACCTCCAAACAGTGCTTCCTTCTGCGTGAGCAACCCACTCACCAGCACTCAACTGCTGTGTATAAAACCAGGGTGCTGAGTAAATAAGAGCTGCAAGAGCACAGGGGACTTAAAAGTTTGATGTTAAAATAGGAAAAAGTACTCAGATTCTACTTGTGTCCTCATGATGGGTCTCTAAACATCCTGGAGGAGTTGGCTTTAATGGCCTAAGTCCCAGGAAATGCTGATAAATCACAGTATCAAAGGAATATTTGCTGTTTTCTTCAGAAAAAAATCTCCTTTCCTGCCTCATTTTACCACAATTCAAGAATGTCAAACATGGTGGGACACAGTGGGGGGTTGTTGCTCATGGACACGACCTGGGTTAATCTAGAAAAATAAATGTTTTGGGGTTTTTTTTCTTTTATTTCTTTAATAGATGTCTTCTCCTGGGTACTGGTGAGGAAGACCTGCCATGAACACCTCAAAACCAGCCAGGTCTGAACCCAGTGTCTGCACAAAGGGTGGTGAAGGTTGGAGGGACTAGCCCAGGGGATGGTGTAGCAGAGACCACCTGATGGATAGAGTTTTCTTTAGATATTTGGAAAAATCCTTCCAGTCACAGGCCTGGATACTCATAGGTGGATTTAACCATCTCCCTATCTCCTAGGAGAGCAGTGTAGCTGGGCACGACCACCACATGAGGAATGGACAATGTTCTTCTGGAGGTGAGGAATGAACCAACTAGAGATGTTCTTCTAGACTTGCTACCCAACCACAGAGAAGGGGGCACGACCGCCACATGAGGTTTCTGGAATGGACAATGTTCTACTGGAGGTGAGGAATGAACCAACTAGAGATGTTCTTCTAGACTTGCTACCCAACCACAGAGAAGGGCTGGCTGAAAATGAGAAGGCTGGAGACAAAATGAGAGACTACAAGACTGTGACACTTGAGGTGCTGAGAGAAGCCAGCGAGTCAAACAGCAGAATTACAACCCAGAACCTCAGAGGAGCAGGGGTTTGCCTGTTGGGGTGAGAGGAAGACAAATGTGCAGCAAGAACTGAGCTAGGAAGCAAGAATTTCAGAACACAGCAGCCACAAAAGGGCATCAAATCCATCCTTCTGCTTCTCAGAAGCTTATCAACCCCATCCTTACAAATATTTGAAAGCCACGAAGGGTAGATGCAGTTGCAGACAGACGCAGAGCAACCACAGTAGCTGTTTTTTCCAGAGAACCACAGCTGTCCCATAAAAAAAAAGCTGTTTCAGATGTACGTGTGTGATTTAAAACTAGGAGACTGCGACTACCACTCAGAAGGCAAAAGGGAAAAGAAGCAGAAGCAGCTCCACAGTTTACAGAGTGAAATCTAAACACGCCGTAGATCACTTTTAAGTCAACATGGGGATGTAAATTAAATAGTTGCCAGACTGACTCCCTAACTTCAAGTTCTACACAAAGACATGGAGAAGAAATCCAGGAGCTTTTTCCTTTTTCTTTCTGCTCCTCATCTTCCTCCAGTCTAACTGTAATTGAAGACTAAATATCTGTTATGTCATGTATTATCAAGTCAGATGCACAGAGGACATGCAACTAATCCATGTCCACATGCTCTCTCTGCAAAAATCCTACTGTGAGAGTTGCTGAAAGGAGAAAAAAAGGAAATCAAATTGAGGATTAGGAAGAGGAGCCAAAGAAAGGACAGAGAGAATGAATTGAGGCTCCCATGAGTAAAGGGGAGTGATTCTTAACCTGGACAGACCTCATAGAATCCTTTAGGTTGGAAGAGAACTCCAAGATCATCAAGTCCAACCATCAAGCCAACACTACTCCATATCTATCTATCTGTCTATCTATCTATCTATCTATCTATCTATCTATCTATCCATCTATCTACCTACCTACCTACCTCCATTATCTATCTATCTATCTATCTATCTATCTATCTATCTATCTATCTATCTATCTATCTATCTATCTATCTATCTATCTATCTATCTATCTATCTATCTATCTATCTATCTATCTATCTATCTATCTATCTATCTATCTATCTATCTATCTATCTATCTATCTATCTATCTATCTATCTATCTATCTATCTATCTATCTATCTATCTATCTATCTATCTATCTATCTATCTATCTATCTATCTATCTATCTATCTATCTATCTATCTATCTATCTATCTATCTATCTATCTATCTATCTATCTATCTATCTATCTATCTATCTATCTATCTATCTATCTATCTATCTATCTATCTATCTATCTATCTATCTATCTATCTATCTATCTATCTATCTATCTATCTATCTATCTATCTATCTATCTATCTCCATATCTATCTATCTATCTATCTATCTATCTATCTATCTATCCTCTTATCTATCTATCTATCTATCTATCCTCTTATCTATCTATCTATCTCTTATCTATCTATATATCTCTATCTCTTATCTACCTACCTACCTCAAGCACTACGTACAAAAGAGGCTCATAAGCACAGAAACATCTTTGCCCATCTCGATGGCCCTTACAAAGAAGAAAGAAGACACCAGATAAAATGTTGGTACTTCAAAAAGTTCCTGCTCCACCTCCGTTCTCCTCTCGACTTTCCTGCGTTCTCCTCTCATCCACAAGAACAAAAATTCAAGGACAGGGAAGGAGCTCAGGCCTTCAATGCCACCAGCTATAAAAGAAGATGGTAAAAAAAGCCCAATGAGTCCAGAGAAAAAAAGCAGCATCATCTCCTGAGGTTATTTTGTCCAAATTTCTCTATAAACAGGACATGCCACCACTTCAGTGTGGTGGATGTCAGACCACACCAATGCAAGAAAGGAACTTATAGTAGATGACCTACGACAGAGTTGTAAAGATAATATTCCTTCAAATGTAATGAAAATGGATGCCTAGGTGGGGGAGAAAGACCAATTAGTCTTTTTTATTGAGGGAAAGGGTGTGAGAGGGGGCTGCTCTGGTTGTAGAAGTCCCTGCTCAATGGAGGGGTGTTGGACTAGATGACCTTTAGAGGTCCCTCCCCACCCAACCCATGCTATGATCCTATGAAAAGCCATGGCCTGGTATGTGTTGTGTTCTCTGGATTAATAGAAGGTGAATGCTTTGCTTAGACATCTCATGTACTGCCCAGTGAATCCCTGACATCAAAACCTGGACCCCTCCTCTTCCCTAAAGATGCTCCAGAAGAAAAGCAACCATCCTCTTTAGAGCTACCCCTGGAAAGAGTTGGCCCCACAAAATCCTCCTTTGCTCTTCCAAGGAGTCATTGAGAGGTTTCTTCTTCCTCAGCTATGCTTCTTCTTCACCATCCCCTTGCTCCAGAAGGAGTCCACCTTGAGAAGAGCAGGGAAATGGGCATGTAGAACTCCATCCTCTGGCTGTGGTTCCTACAGATGCTGCTCGAGTATCATAGAAGGACTTAAATTGGAAAAGACCTGTGAGATCGTTGAGTCCAGCCATGAACTTCACCCTGCCAAGTCCAAATGGAGGTGCCAACACAAAAGGCACTCCAGAAATGCACCTTTTTTAAGCACTAGCAGCTACAAAAAAACTGGGTGCATTATTTTAAACTATTTTCAGCTATTTTCCACACACAACGTGTTCCTGCAGATCAGGACTGGTGGGAGAGGAGCTTACTCTGAGATCTCCTGAGCCAAACTCTCTGTTCTTGTCTCTACTTGGGAGTCAGTAGAGGGAAATGAGAGATAAATTGGGTTTCCCCATCACAATTCTCTTGCCTGGAAGCTGTGGCCTGATTCTGCTCCCTTCACACTGTCCACTCACACAAAAGTTTGGAACCAGAAAAGTCACAACTCGGGGGCATAACAAGCCATGTTCTTGAAAGGAATCTCTGTTCTCCATATTTTATTGGGACTTTTGCCCCTATATTTCATTTAGGAGAGCTAAAAATTGCCTGTGAAATGAAAAACAGTATTTAAAAAAAAAAAAGAAAAAATAAAAACGAACCCAGCAACAAGAAAAGAAAACCCAGAAATGAATCAATAGAAAGAGGTTTTACCCAGTCGTGGGTGACTCTGGATATTTGCAAAGGCTCAGATGTAAATTGTTGGGTTTTTTTTTTTTTTTAAAAAGGAAAAAAATGTTCTTGTTTTATTTGTTCCACTCAGGACACGTTACTAGGACGGGAAGAGGAGGAGGAGGATGGTGGAGGGAAAAGAAAGAGGAACGCTATTTGATGGTCTAAATATGTGGGGCAGCAATGCCAGCCACGAAAAGGGGCCCTCTCATCATGGAAAAATGAGACTTCTTCCAGCTTCTTGAAACCAAAAAAACGCCTTCGGCTCCAAAGATGACAACCTCACCCAGCTCTGGGAGGGGAGCGGTGGGAGGAGACGGCCCGAGGTCCTCTGTAGACCCACAGTGACTCTTGGTGGAGGTCTGGAGCTATTACAGGTGAGGTTCTGCCTGATTTTTGGAGGAGGAGAAGGAGGAGGAGGAGAGAGGGGCAGGTCCAGGACCGGGCTGCAAGAAGCCTGAGGGTCGGGGCTGAAGACGGCTCCGAGCACCCCCAGCATCCCCCCCGCCAGGGATGCAGGAGCCTTCCCGACGCCAGCCAGATCTCCACCGAATCCTCTTCCTGACCTTTGGGAGGCTTTGAGGAGGGAATTTGGATGACCTCGTTCTCCAGGTAGGCAGAGTTTTTCTCCCTCTCCTCGTGTAGG
>NW_008607888.1:24095-29040 GCF_000691845.1 Merops nubicus
GTAGGGGTCAGGGGGCTGGTTTGGATGGTTCTCCAGTTGGGAGTAGAGGAGCCAGGGTCTCCAGTCCCAGCTCGTGTCCCTTTGGGCTGCTCACAGGTTCTCCAGCCAGCTGCTCCTTCCAGACACTTTGTGTTCAGACACTCCCTGCCACAAGAAAACACCTAATTTTTTCCATTGCTTCCAACTTTTGGGTAGTTTGGGTGGTTTTCCAAGAGTTCTTTTTCCAGCTGTGGCCAACGTGAGCTACAGGCTCCCATCTCCCCGGGGTGGGAGGCACAAAAAGTCCCCTCAGGGGGGACCTGTTGAACCAAATTCTTCCCTGGGGGACCCTGGGTTGAGTTCAGCAGCTGCTCTGAAGGGATGGCTGCAGAATGCTGCTCCTGTGCCTCCCCTCTGAGTTTGGGAATTTCGGAGACCAGGGATCAGCCTGACCTGTTGGGCGTGGTTTCAACTTGGAAATGAAGCTTTAGATTTGCATTTAAAGTTTAGTTTCAATACGAGCTCTGTCCCAACCCAAACCAGGACACCTGTGGTTCGTGTCTCCTAGTTATGCTGAGTTTCATCAGCACAATCTCCTTTTTTTGGGGGAGAAAGATTTTTGGGGGCAGATCTGGGGCTGTCTGTGAGCTCGTTGCACTCCCCTGCTCGGCTCAGATGATTATTTTGGTGGCAGGGGTCAGCACGAGTGCTGGAAATGGAGTTTTCTGGGTGTCTACAGGGCACATTTGGGTGGAGAACTGTGGCAAACACTGAAATTCTCTCTGCAAGCAACGTACAACGAGAAGGGAGAGAGTCTTGAGAGTAATTCCATTTTTGCAGCCTTAACTAAGCTCCTTGCAGGCAGAGTTGTCTTAAAGAGCAAAATTCCTGAATTTTTATGATTTTTTTTTGTGGATTTGGGAACAATTTGCTCCTCTCTACTAGGTGTTGAAAGAGAAATACACCGTGCACCAGGAGGAACTTCAGGAAGATATCAATGTATGGGATAAGACAGGAGATTCCCTGTTGGGTTTATTTTTCCCTTAGGGTGCCTCTCATGGGGAAAGAGAGAAAATTCAGTCAAAAATACAAATACTAAGAGAAGGGGGTTTTGAGAGAAATCAAAAGGCCTTGCTCCTGCAATAGGGTGGTCCTGGCTCTTGAAGAGAGAGAGAAGGGAAGGGAGAACAAGATGGACAGACCCAAGTATTCAATGTAAGGAGTCAGCTCCCACGTTGCTCCTCCTGTTAGTTTTCTGGGCTGTCAGTGTTCAAAACCTCTTTGACACCCAAAAAATGCTTTGGTCTGAGATAACACCCTTGTTGCTTGTGAAATCTGAGATCTCCCCTCGAGCCTTTTGCAGCAAGAGGTGGAGCTTTAAGGAAAATATCAAATGTTATGAGGTTTGTGAGAGGAACAACAGCTGGTGGTGCTCTGAGGATGCCGTGACGGGCACGGTCGCCCATGCCAACCTTGGAGACACCTTGGATGGGGAGAGGAGCCTCCAGCAGCCTCCTCAGCATGTGCCCATTCACTGTTCACAACCAACCTGGTCATCACGTTGGTGATGCTGGTGTGGCAGAAGGCTGATGGAGCTCGAGACGTGGAGATCCCCTCTGAGGGAGACAGACTGCCTGTGATGGGGAGGATCTCCTAGAGGACATTCTCTGTGCACCAGGACCACAAAGAACTGAGGTGTGTCTGGTGTTTCCAGCTGTCCCTTTCTACCCACGTAGAGGCAAAGGCCTCGTTGGCCCAGCCCCAAGCTCTGAGGGCTACGGGCAGGGTTAGTCCAGTGCCAAATCTGGCCCTGGTTGCCCGTGGAGCTGAAGTTCTCCTCTCAGCCCTGCCTGGAGAGCAGCTCCTCTGCACGGCGCCTTTCCCACCCACGCAGCCACGGCAGGAGGGAGAGGGGGGAGGTGGTTAAACTCAGGACACGGTGATCTGTGAGTCAGACACTTGGGAAAGCCTCCAGTGCTCCCAGCCTCTCCAAGAGCTGCTGTCTCCAGCTTCCTCAGCCTGGCTTTAAAATGGTGCTGTCTGAAACTGCAGAGCTGTCGTGTCCTGCAAGAAACCAGGACCTCCTGCAGCTCTGCTTTGTGGTGGGCAAACAAGGCAGGAGAAGGCTGTAATAGAGGGAAGAAGTCTTGATCTTCCCTAGAAGACCCTTTTAGCATTAAAGCATTCCATCCTTATCTCTGCAGTGCAATGAAAACTGAGCCACACTGACCCAGGCAGGGACCCCAGGAGGCCACAGTCAAGTCTCTGTGCAAAGAGCTGTGAGGAGGAGGAGGGAAGGACCCGTGATCTGCTTGGTAGGGAGATTTGGATGCTGAGCTGAAGGCACATAAGAGGCCCTCAATGTCAGAGGGCTTTGCTGGGTGGTGTCTGTGAAGCACCTCAAGCTTTTAGATCTCTTCTCCCATCCATCCAGGAGACCTCCAAAGAGCACGAGGGTTTCTTTTTGCTCTTTCTCTTAAGAAGCAGCTCTCTTTCTGATCCAAACTCAGGGCTTCCTCTCCTAACAGAAACCACCCACAGGCCCCTTTTGGGTTTGTGTTGATCTGAGCACCCAGCAGGGTGTGTGTTTGCTGCTAATACTTGGTCTGTGTGCCATCAAGGGGCCACACTGGTTAGTGCAGTTGTCCTCTAGACACAAAGCCAGCGTTGCCTCTTCCTCCTTTCTCTTTGCTGTTGGTTGTGTTGCCTGTGAACACCCTTTCAAATCCTACACGTTCCCCTGAACACTTTTATACATCCCAAAGGACTTTTTGGGCTTCTTCTGTAACTCTTCTGCTGCTTAAGTTGTCATAACCCTACACAAGATACACTCCTATGTGCAGCTGGACCTCAGAGGCCCAGTGATGGGTTGAATCCTAAATCTTCAGGTGCTTATTTATTCACCACTTTACTCCATGGGTTGACTGATGGAGACACAAAAGCAACTTTAAACCATTCACCTGTATTCCAACCAAGGAAATGTTTTGATTGCTAAGCTTTCAAAGCAATATAAAAATCTACATTCGTGCCCCAGTGATGTGTGATGGTGATAAAGGGGTTTCCAAGGAGCATTGGCCAACTTTGTATCTTCCCAGCATACACTCCCATGTGCAGCTGGACCTCAGAGGCTTGATGGGTTGGATGCTAAGATGGGCACATCTTCAGGTGCTTGTTTATTCACCACTTTACTCCATGGGTTGACTGATGGAGACACAAAAGCAACTTTAAACCATTCACCTGTATTCCAACCAAGGAAATGTTTTGATTGCTAAGCTTTCAAAGCAATATAAAAATCTACATTCGTGCCCCAGTGATGTGTGATGGTGATAAAGGGGTTTCCAAGGAGCATTGGCCAACTTTGTATCTTCCCAGCAGAGCTAGGAGGTTGTGTATGCTGCTTAAACTG
Organism: Merops nubicus; assembly: GCF_000691845.1. Classification (NCBI taxonomy): domain Eukaryota; kingdom Metazoa; phylum Chordata; class Aves; order Coraciiformes; family Meropidae; genus Merops; species Merops nubicus. The sequence goes on from NW_008607888.1 coordinate 27,481, forward strand.
TAACTTGTGTTTTCCCACAGGCACCTGAAGACCCAGAGGAACTGCTGAGATGTTCCCAGAAGTGTTTTTTTCCACCCTCTTTTGCTTGGCTCTCGTTCCTCTCCACGCTCAGTTTGATGGAGATCCTGGAGAAGTCAGTCCTACCTCCTGTGCAGGTATTAACCCCATAACTCAGGTGTCTCCCCCCTTTGTAGGCAACAATTCCACAGAAAACATTGGCCATGCTGATGAGGAAGTGAGGGGAATGTGTTACACCCCTCCTGCCCCTCCTCACTCCTGGGTAGGGACCTGGAGTAGTGATCTACCTGGAGGCAACACCCTCCTCCACCAAAACTCCCACCCCTGGGCTTGCATTGGAGAGCTGGGAGGTAGAACCTGAAGAGTTGGGGTCTGCCAGTGGTGGCTTCTCCCACATGGTGCTGTAATAAATCCCAGGGACCCTCTGGGAGTCTGCAGAGCTCAGCTCCCTACCTGATGGCATCAAACAGTCCCCTTTGTACCTGATGATGTCAGGACTTTCCAGTTGCAATGCCAAGGGGGTGATTCATGTGTCCAGCTTGACTTTTACCCAAAAATCGTGGCATGATTTTCAAGGCTGAATCAGTACTGAGCAGCTCTTAGGATTTTGAAGTCCTGGGTGTGTTCTGGTCCCTTGACAACTCTACGTGCTGCCTAGATGTTCCTCTCAGTCCAGGTTTCTGGGAGACAGTGAAGGGGGTGCCCCAAGGGCTCTGACCCGCTCTGAACATCTCCTTGCAGAAAAAAGGAACTGCCCCATCAACATCTACTTCATCATTGACACCTCGGAGAGCGTGGCTCTGCAGACTGTGCCCATCCAGAGCCTGGTGGATCAAATAAAGCAATTCATCCCCATGTTCATCGACAAACTGGAGAGCGAGCTCTACCAGAACCAGGTCTACATCACCTGGCAGTTTGGTGGCCTTCATTACTCGGACGTGGTGGAAACCTACAGCCTCCTGACGAGCAGCAAGGACATTTACCTGCCCAGGTTGTCCGCTATCAAGTACCTGGGCCGGGGCACCTTCACGGACTGCGCCATCTCCAACATGACGGAGCAGATCCAAACCCAGATGGCCTCGGGGGTGAACTTCGCCGTGGTCATCACGGACGGTCACGTCACCGGCAGCCCCTGCGGGGGGATGAAGATGCAGGCGGAGAGGGCACGAGACATGGGCATCAAGCTCTTCGCCGTGGCCCCCAGCGAGAACGTCTACGAGCAAGGCCTGAGGGAGATCGCCAACCTGCCCCACGAGCTCTACCGCAACAACTACGCCATCACCAAGAGGGACACCCTGGAGATCGACGTGGACACCATCGACAGGATCATCCAAGCCATGGTACGAGGTGCCACCTCGGGGGCAGGAGGGGGCAGGGAGGGGGGACGAGCGAAGCGGCGCGTGGGTGAGGGGGGATGCCTTCCCAGCAGCCCCACGGAGGGTTTTGGGGGGTTGGAGAGAGCACCTCTAGAGAGGTGTCCTGGTGGAAAAGCTCTTTTGGGGGGCTTTTTTATTATTTTTCTTTTTAAAGTTAGTTTTCACT
>NW_008607889.1:0-27528 GCF_000691845.1 Merops nubicus
CCCCTGAACAATAAAAGTGGTTTACACAACCACACCAAATAACTAACACCTCAGTGGGTTTCAGAGAGCAAGTAAACTTGTTAAGGTACCAGACAAGCAAGGAGCTAGTGGCACTGGCTCCACATCACAGGAAACCTGCACAGTCCTTCATCAAGTTGGAAGGGTTGTTAGGTTTGTCATGTTAGTTTTTTCGTCCACAGAGTTACCTTTGATGTTCTTTCGATTCTGTGCGAGCTGATCCAGTTCAGCTTTGGCAGTTCATACTACTCCTGATTGCCAGAACCACTTCTGTTATGCTGGCCTCTGATCTAACATACTGTTGCCTATCTGGAATTAAGTTGCTTATGCCATGTTAATCTTGTGTCTCTCTTGTGTGTACCACTGTTTCTGAAGCTCCCCAAGTTCAAGTCCCAGACAGAAGTGTACCCCAGAGACCTCTGTCTGTAATTACCCGCACCTTTACTGTTCCGGTCCTCTGTCTCTGCCAGGCAAAGCTGCTGATTGTACAAAATCGTGGTGTGGTTTAGTTTAGTGCAGTGCAAACAATTTTTGATACTGTAACTGAAAAAAAAACAGAGAAAACTACTTTACTAAGGCTGATAACTTGAAACAAAGAAAATATTCTTTCCAAACATAGTCTTAGTTTTCCTTTCCACTCAGATAAAACATTCAATAACTATCATTTTATTTTGAACTGAAAATGAAAATGGGAAAATAAAAGAAACTTTCTTCCAGTTGATCTCAAAGCAGTTTTCAAGATTAAAACAAAAACAACAACAAAACCACTTTTTTGGGGGGGGAGAAAAGGTTAAAGTTTAACATTTCAGCTTTACCAGTACTCTCCCTTGCATGTTGCTTTTATTCATTTTTGGCCAAAGCAGTCTGCAAATCCAACGTGAATTTGCAAACAGCTTGAGTCATTTTCAAAATGCATTTTTAGTTTGCAGATAATTATCCATTTGAGAAATTCCTGTGGCTCAGGCTTTGCAAAGATAGGCCAAAGAGAAGACACCAAATTCATCTTTATTTCTGACAGAAATCTTTCCTTGGAATTCTTGGCAGTTGCTGTGATCAGTATTCTTCTCTGGGCCTTCATCACTATTCTGCCTTTACTGGCTACTTCTGGATGAAAAGAAAAGGCAAGGATAAGTCTTCTGGTGTATTGGATGCCCATGTTGCACTTCTTATAGCACATTCCCTTTTATGTTGAATGCCAGACTCTGTTGTTAGGGTTTCTTGCTGCTTCTGTTTTCACAGCCCATCAGTTTCTTTCATTTGTGTCAGCATTAAAAGATAAAAAAGTGTCTGGTGCCCTTTTTTAAAGGATAAAAAGGAAACAAACCCTGAGGTATCATGGAAAAACAGTTGTAGTAAGATAAAAATATTGAGTTTAAATGTTGCTTGCACTTAGTGGTTGTTGTGCTTTAACTTCTGACTTTAGCCACAGAGGCACACATTTGCAGAGTCTCAGAGACTGCTTATGAGTTTAGTCATTTTGTAAAACACCCCAGCACCTACAAAAGCAGGCAGGTAGGGCTGGGAAGCAGGATGCAAAAGGAATGGTGCCTGGCCCTGGTGCTGATGGGAAGAGTGCATCCAGGATTTCATCCCTGGAAAGCAAGAGAGGATGGATGGGTGTCTGCTCACTGCCGTGCAGCTAGCCTGTGAGAACCAGCATTAGGACTCACCCTGTGTGGTGGTGATGCAGGAAGGGTGCAGTGCCTCCAAGCAGTGCCAGGTGCCCTGCAAACAGAGATTTGGGAAGCACTCACTATCTTGGCAGGGTTAAGTTCCACTGCAAAGTGAGGCAGAGAGACTACAGCACTACCATTCAGTTAGGCACAGGAGTTTGTCTACTTCTTAAGTATTTCCTTCTGTGTGTCACAGTGTGCACAAAGATAGGAAATGTGTAGAGTAGATCTTGTGAAAAATATCTGCAGGTCATGCTAAACCAAGGAGATTTGCTTTAGTCTCTGGACCAAAGAGGGGTCCCTACCAGGGCCAAGGGCCCTGATACTCGAAGTACTTCTTTGTAGCAACAACTAGTGTTCAACAGATGGGCCATGGGAGATTATCACATGAGATTGGACACAATCAAATTCTTGTAATTGAACAAGAGAGCTTACACAGTGGATTAAACCCGTAAACCTTCTAATTTGCTGGTCTGCTTCTAATAATGTCCTCAGAGAGATGTGTGGAGGTCTCCAGAGTGGGCAGAATATCTTCTTGGTATCAGCCTACTTTCAAACAACTATAGGCAGATCTAATGCTGGAGTGTATGAAGCAGTTTGGGCCTATTGAAGTAGGAGTCAAGCTGTCCCAGAATAACGGCCCTGTAGAACCATTCCCATTTAACAAGTATAACCTGGGGAGGATGGTGGGAGGAGGAACTCACCCTACATCTTGCATCTAAAATTGTATCTCTACTTTTTTCATTGCCAGGAAATCACAAGACGAAACACACTGATTTTAGTTTTGCATCTCTAAAGCCCAGTTTGTGAGGATTTACAAACTGAAATACGACCTTTTCAACCCATCTCATGGCATAATCAAATTAAAACTTTCCAGAGTGACTGTCAAACTCAGAAGAGACTGATTAACTGACAAAAAGGTAGTAGAAATCCTTAGCAGACCAAACAATGCAGGAACAAAACCATGCTGCAGTGTTCGAGGATGTTTTAATATGTTTTAATGGCTGATCTTTGTCGCAGTGATCTATTACGTGTTGTTGTATGTATTTAAGCTTGCAAATCCTCCATGCTCATGTAATCAACACAGCATATAGATGTGTTTTTTTCTTGATTGATGAATTGTTCAGTTTACATGTCTAGCCCTGGGAGCAGTGCTTTGGTATAGTAGCCAAACCAAAATCCAGACGCATAGAGGAATGTAAAGTACATCTAGCTTAGCATAAAACCCATGAGGGTTAACAGGATAAGCTGCCAATACTGGTACAGAGAGGCTGACACCGACAATTGTTTTGCTGCTTGATTTTCCCTATCAACAAATGGAAGCTACCTTAGCTCATCTAACCCTCGGCATAATGCAGTGGTAACATGGATTAATATTCATAACGCATTCAAGGAATGTACAGTACATAAAGCTCAGGACTGGAAGCTTCTGGGAACAATGTTTGTCTTTCTTTCTGTGGCAGTGCAACACGCAGCAGCAGCGGAACTCCTGGAACCGGACTTGGTTGCTAGGCACTATGCCTGTATAAATATTAAGCTCTAATGGTATATCAGCAACATAAGTCACTGCATGTTTTAAATGCATTTGCTTCAACATGTGCTTAAGTGCCATGAGTACTAAATGGCTAATCTGAATGGGAAAATGCCAGAGGAGAGTGGTCTTAAAAGAACCAAACAAAACTGTTCCTGGGAATGATAAACATGCATGTATAAAATGAGCCACAAAAACAGTTGTAATAATGCTGTGAATGGAGTGCAAGTAGAGGGTAGGAAGTTGTAAGACTAATGCAGCTCTGCTAACTTCAATGGATATGAATTTATTCTCAGTGAGGATTTGCTTTGATTTGGGCCTCCCACCCCGCTGATAAGCATGATTCAGGATTCACAGGGCATCAGATATCCCACAGCTGAAAGTAGCAACAAAAAACCCTTTCTAAGCTGAATATAGTGTGCAAAGCTACTCTGATGGGAATGTAAGAGTTCAGCATGGATGGCCAAAGATAATGGAGGGGAAGCCCAGGGAGATGACCTTGGCTGTAGATCTCATGGATAAATAAATATTGTGGGAGAAGTAAAGCCTGTTATCACTTTTATTTGCATTAAATGTTGCTTTGGTAAGGTATGGGGACAGAATGGGGGATGCAATGTTACTGTCCAGAATGTGAAACGGAGGGAAGTAAAAGGCAGCCCCAGACAAACCGACAAGCAGCAGTAAAGTCCTGACTCTGACATCACAAGCAAAGACTTATAAAGGCCTAAGCCAAATCACTCTTCCAAATTTGTGAGCAGAAAGACTGAGTAATATTAAATTATAGATACTACTTTATTCCTAATATGCATTTTAAACCAGCTATCCCTTCTGTCTTTTTGTCTCTTCCATCCTTTCTTTTTCTCCATTTTGTCAACACTAGAAACTCGAAGAGTAGTTGCTACTTCTGAAAATGAATCAGAATACAAAGGAGATCTGATAGAAATGAAAAGGCCTCTTAATCTTTTTTACCCCCTCCTGTCCTAAGTTTATTCATTGTTCCAGTCTGAAAATTAGTTGCAAAATTTAAAAGAAGCAAAATAAAAACGATTGTAAAGATGACTGAAGTCTCTTCAGGAACCAAAGAATAATCTCTAGAAAGTGAGGTTTTGACAGTGACCAAACCTGAAAGAAAATGGAAGAGCTGAAAGTCTTACAGCAAGTTCCTAACTACATCCTATTTACAATATTAGTTTCCATCACAAAGTCACTAAGAGATGGGGTAAAAAACCCGAATGCTTATTCTTTTAGCTTAAATGCATGGAAATAGAACAAGCTGCTCATATTTGTGTTTCTATGGACCACAACAGAGATGCGTAGTGAGAGGAATCTGCCTAGGCAGATTGCAAGTAATAGCCAAGGGCAGTGCAGTTACTCTGTTTAGTACATTATTTTGCTTGCCTTATAATATGGCCTGAAGTCTTCGTGCACTGTATGCTGTAGAATACCTTGCATTAAACTGTTTGTTATCTAAATGGGCAAACAAAAGGCAAAGCAAGAAACACCGATACTGATAATTGTAAAAGGTCACAAAAGTCAGTGATATCCCCTAAGAATGTAGACAAAGACCTAGGACGTACCTGTTAAGACCTGTTGCCCAGGCAGCCTGCTTGCCTATTGAAACGATGGTAGGAAGACAGATAACAGACTTATTCTGGATCTCACTCCCCTGTGGGTATTCGGTCACAACAGCCCCAGGCAACTCTCCAGGCTTGGGGAGGAGTGGCTGGAAAGCTGCCTGGCGGCAAAGGACCTGGGGGTGTTGGTGGACAGCTGACTGAACATGGGCCAGCAGTGTGCCCAGGTGGCCAAGAAGTCCAGTGGCATCCTGGCCTGGCTCAGAAACGGTGTGACCAGCAGGAGTAGGGAGGTGATCGTGCCCCTGGACTCAGCACTGGTGAGGCTGCACCTTGAGTACTGTGTCCAGTTTTGGGCACCACAAGATAAGAAGGATACTGAGGTGCTGGAGCAGGTCCAGAGAAGGGCAACAAGGCTGGTGAGAGGGCTGGAAAACATGCCCTATGGGGACCAGCAGAGGAAACTGGGGTTGTTTAGTCTGGAGAAGAGGAGACTAAGAGGAGACTTTATTGCTCTCTACAACTACCTAAAAGGAGGTTGTAGTGAGGCTGGTGTTGGTCTCTCCTCCCAAATTATTGATGAGAGGATGAAAGGAAATGGCCTCAAGTTGCACCAGGGAAGATTTCGACTAGATATGAGGAAGAATTTCTTCACTGAGAGAGTGGTTAGACCCTGGAACAGGCTGCCCAGGGAAGTGATGTTCAAAATCCCAGGAGGTGTTCAGAAACTGAGTAGATGTAGCACTTGAGGCTATGGTGTAGTGGTTAGGGAAATGCTGGGAGGAAGGTAGGACTTGATGATCCTGGAGGTCCTTCCTGACCATAGTGATTCTACGATTCTATGAGTCTATGAAATAGCCAGAGTGGACGACATCCAGTTTTGGAACTGCATTGTAAAAGCACATGTCAAGAAGGAATGGAAATCCAGTTCCTAAGGAGGCATGTAGATCTTATAGACCTTAATATTTTATCTGAGTTTAGACAATTTTAGCCAAATCAGTCTTTTCACCTTTTCTTATGAAGGACTTACTGATAATTATAGGAAGGTACTTTCAGAGCACTTCTGCAGTGGTTGTGGGACCCTCCTGTAAACGACAATCACTATCATTAATGGCTAATAAGGACCTGAATCCTCTTGCTGCAATTTCATCCTGCATCCCAGGACATTACAGGCTGTTTTACTCAATGATATTTCACTGTGTCCTTTTAGAACCTGCTATTCTTCACAGACCATTCTTTGAGCATACCTGTGTTATAGGAAAATGGAGGCAGTAATATATGTCTTGCTTTCTTTCTATACCATATAGTATTTTAGAGAGCTCTTTCCTACCACATCTCATTTTTCTCCTAACTAGATTAATGAATCTATTTCTTTTATATTTTAGCCTGTTTGAAATATTCCCCTGTGATTCTAATAATTTTCAATTGCCTTTCTCAAGGTCTCTTCCAATTTCTCTCATGGCCTCTTTGAGCTGAGGTGACCAAAAGTAAATGTATTTTTCAAAGTGAGGACATGCTGTTCCAGCAGGTTTTATACAATGGCATTATATCATTTTGTCCGTGCTATTCACTGTCTTCTTTCCCATGCAGCCAAACATCTTATTTGCTGCTTCTGCACGCAGAGCAGATGTCTTCATTGAATGATCTGTAATGATGCCTAGAACTCTTTTCCTTAGAAATAACAGCTAATTCTGAATCCAACAGTATGTATTGGTAGCTTAAATTGTTCCTTCCAGTGTTCATTACCTTGCACTTGTCTAAAATGAATTTAGTCTGCCCTTGTGTTGCCAATTTTTAGAGTTTGATAGGTCTCAGAATTTCTTACCTCATCTCCACTGAAAAAATTTGTTCCACTAGACAATATGAAAGTTTGCTCTGGTTATCCCCTCTTCCTAGTGAAACTCTTTTCACAGTGGGACTGATTAATTGCCTGTGTTTCTTGATCAATACCTGATATGAAGGTGTGTTTGAAAGTGGTGTGAGAAATAAAACCACCTTTTATGCCACCCCAGAGAGTGAAGGAATGGTTGTAGCTACACAAAGGGAGTGCCAATGTCTCAGGAATTGTAATTAAAAGATATTACTCTAATTAATTTCCCTTCTTAATTGAGCTGCTTCTGCATTATCTTCATGAAATTCAGTGCAGCACAGGCCTGTAGCATCTCTACTCCCCAGCAACAGATGTCCATCTGCTTTGCAAATGAGAGGGACCATGCTGCAGTTACACCAGTCATAGTCTCTTTCTGTTTGCCATTTCCTGATAGTGTTTGACGAGATGAGAGGCAAATGGACTTTAGCAGCTCTATGAGAGTTATATCAAAGACCTTTATTTCAGCTACAAGCCCTGCTTATATAGTATACAAAGCTGTCCACACGCCCTGTTCTCTGAGTTAATTGGCTACAAGCAATTGTCCATGCGCTTAAGCTCTTCTTGCGATTCATTCTCCGGATGTCATCATGCATCTTGTTGTTTACCTCTTGTTTCCTTCTTATCTCAGTTCTCTGCATTCCTTCTCCTTCCTATCTCTTGCTTCACTGCCTTGTTTCTCTGTTTGTCAGTGTTCAAGGTCGTTGAAAGTCACTCCCAGGCCTAGTTCATTTCCACAAAACAATCATGTCCATTTTCCTCCAAAAATGTTCCCACAAGTGTTGACAATCCAGGTTTTCTGATGTGCTTCTGTAATTTTAGATCCACAGCAGGATTCCATCCAACAGTGCTTGTGGTCTCATTATCTCATGTGAAGATCAAAACAGGCCAACAAACCTATCTAAGTGCTTCATCCCCAATACAGTAATTATCCCATTCTCTGACACTTAGAATTAATAGTTGGACAAGAATATACAGAAATGGACTGAATCTATGGGATTAAGAGACCTGTTGATGGCACAGCCAAAAGACGTGACTGGGCCTGGCAGCCAGGGTCCATCCCACAGGTCCAACCAGGGAACAGGGCACTGGGGGCAGCCTCAGATCCAGAGATTGCGCAACATCCGGGAGCCAGGGATAGGCCATGGGCAAGGGTGGGCACTCAAATGAGAGACAAAGCTGTGTTTGAGGGTAGGTTATGGTACAGTTACAGCCTATAAGCACCTGAAGAATGCCCATGTAGGATATAGAGCCCCAACATTGTTTTATACCACAGAAAGTACAAGAGGGATGTGGACCTGCTGGAGCGTGTCCAGAGAAGGGCCTCCAGAATGATCCAAGGGCTGGAGCAGCTCTCCTACGAGGACAGACTGAGAGAGTTGGGGCTGTTCAGTCTGGAGAAGAGAAGGCTCCGAGGTGACCTTATTGGGGCCTTCCAGTATCTTAGGGGGGCCTACAAGAAAGCTGGGGAGGGACTTTTTAGGATCTCAAGTAACAACAGAACTAGAAGGAATGGGGCAAAGCTGGAAGTGGGCAGATTCAGGCTGGATGTGAGGAAGAAGTTCTCCACCATGAGAGTGGTGAGACCGTGGAATGGGTTGCCCAGGGAGGTGGTTGAGGCCCCATCCCTGGGGGTCTTTAAGGCCAGGCTGGATGAGGCTCTGGGCAGCCTGATCTAGTGGGAGGTGTCCCTGCTCATGGCAGAGGGGTTGGAACTGGGTGATCCTTGTGGTCTCTTCCAACCCTGACAGATCTGATATGTTTTAGCAGAGGAGTTTAGAGCCCTAATGGCTCAATGGTTGGACTTGATGATCTTGTAGGTCCCTTCCAACCTAAAGGATTCTATGATTCTATGATATAGTTCCTGACACTGTGGAACAGTTATGGCAGAGGGGAAGTCTTGATGTCCTATCACCTGGGCTATTTAAAATCAAGCTGATCAAAACCTCTGTAAATGTGCTGTGGGAAAGGTTCCAAGGATAAATAGGTAATGCAGTGAATAACAGGGGTTTTCAGTTTCTTATTACTATGAAATTATGGCTTGCCTCACACAGCACGAAAAAGTTGCACAGATTAATTACATACAATTTGAATCTTTCAGTTTCATTACATACTCAAGGAACAACATAAAATCCAACAGGATATCATCACACTGTGTCTAGGCTGTACAGCTAAGCTTGTATGAATGGCATACAGTGTCGTGTATATAATGAGTAAGAAATGGAACAATAGCCTGTCACTTTTGCTAAACTGGCCTCTTTACTAGCCAGAAGGACATATTCTACTATTGCATTAGACATATTTACTAGTTTATCCACAATAAATAAATAAAAAAAAAAAAAGATAAAAAGAACTCTTGGTGAACTATTAATTACAAATGGGCTTAAAAATACTCTTTACCACTGAAAATATAAAGCAAGACCTTGCCCTGGGATAGGCATGTTCTCTTTAGAGTTACTTGAGTGCACATATCCAAGGGCAATGATTAGACTATTATTATTTGCTCAAAGAAATAAGCCAGGTAATAATGAAGAAAGACATTCTTAGTGATTTCATCCATAATGCTGCAACCTCAAGCCATGTATATTTTCACATTTAACCTAAAATCTTTTACAGCATGCAATTAGCCTGACAAAATACTGTTTCAAGTCTCATTCATTAAGAGATTCCTCAGGGTCTTGATACTTCACCCTTTTAAAAAAATACCATTATTTCAGAGAGTACAAAGCAACTTTTCAACTGAGAGCAGACCCAAAAAAAATGAAAGGAGAAGAACGGAAAGGAAGATCAAAACAAAGAAAGACAAGAAAGAAAGGAAGGACAGAATAAGGAAAAGGAGGGGAGTGGAGGAGAGGGGAGAAGGTGAGACAACACAAATGTACCCATTGAAGTTTGTAGAGTTGAAATGACATCTCTGTTCTCCTTTCTATCCATGAAATCCACTCTTGAAGTCACATGTGTATTTTGCAGGGAAACTGGAAAATTCTTATTTCTAGGATGATCTCTTGGGTTCATTTTAGGGATGAAGCATTCCACACCTACTTGAAGACTTTTTGAACTAGCCGATTTGTGGACTAGGCAACTTACTAAGATGCTGAAATATTCATGTAGAACAGGCCTTTGGCTTTAGGTATGGAGACTTGGGAAATGCAAATGCTTTTAAAATAGTTTCTAATCCCTGACTGAACAAGCCTAACTCTTGGAATCTGGAACTGAGTGTTCAGAAGTGGATAGTGAATGTAAGGCATCCTTAAGCATTTCTGAGGAAGAGTTGAGCACTGATCATTTGGAAAACTGAACCCTCTGAAACATGTTAAATTGGATATACAATATGATTTTGCATGCTGAAAACTTACTCTTGAATTCCTGGTACAGACGTGCTTGAAGTTTTCACTGCTAAGAATTTACTAAAGCCACTGAAAACATGTTAATTTTCAGCAACATTTCTTCTAGTACAGGTGCTTATAGCGTATTTGCAAAAGATCCATTGGATATCTATAGCAGCATTGATGGTGATGATGATAATGATGACAATAATATAACTACCATTTAATTGTTTGGAAGTGATTTTTGGCAAAACTTTTTGCAAGTACTTTTTTGTGTTCCACCAAGTTCTGCTGGACAAGGATTCACAGAGGCACTGGTGTGCATTAGCATCTGGCCCAGAGTCTATTAGAATGATCCAGAAAACTCCTCTTGACTTCAAAGGATGAGGAGGCCACACTACACCAACATCTCTGAAAACAAAAATAGCCATAGTTCCTTGTTTCATCTGAAAGATAAAATGATCTTCTGTAAAATACCAGGTAATGGTAATGCAGTTTTTGACCTTCATCAGGGAAATTCTCATTGCTGAGTCTTGATCTTGGGTCCACTTGCTCTATTTCCCTTCAGTATGCCTAGACAGTTATTGGAAGCCATCAGTCCAATGACTGCTTTGAACATGAGCCAGCTGCACTCCTGCTAACAGCTCTGCCCTGTGCTGCAACTGCTGCATTTCCTTCACGTATTTTTTCCTATATGGAATTATTATCAGCAAGAAATTTGGCTTTGTTGTCTCTGGTGGACTGCATTAGCCTGGCCAGTTTTCATGCCATCTTTCAATCTGAATTATTTTTTGCCTGTTATCTCATGTTCTGCTGTGTTAAAAAAATTCTAATAGCAGCTGCAGGAAAGCCACAATGGAATATTTGCTAATTGCTAATAACATTTTATGAAACATGTCTAAATTAGTACAAAATATTTCTCCATGGTGCAACCTACTTAGGTTATAGTTCTGTGAGTTTTTGTGTATGTGCTAATTTATGATTGGTGGTTTGAAGTTCTGCAGTAAAAAAAAATCAAGTTCATCTTAAGTATTTCAAGAAGGGCACTCAGAAATAGAGGAACTTCAAATTATTACTACTATTTTTTTTTCTTCTTTAACATTGAAAGGTCTGATTCCTGAGGAATCAGTTAAGTACTTGCTTGATTCCATTTAAGTTACAGTCATACCTGGCCCCAGCCTTAGAATTAAAGAAATTAGAAACTGTTATGGTGTCAGTATTGTGACAATGCAGAATAGCATAATAAAAATTAAAATATATGTTACAGGCAGTGAAATAAAGCATTGTTTTCCTAATTACCTCTGGAATGCCAAGCTTGACAAGAAAATATACCACGTAGGTGTTTGTAGGCAGAATGTGGAAAAAAGACAGAACTTGCATGAAAAGAGCAGTGGAAATCTCTTGCAGCACCTTCCTGACTCTGTCTTCAGATATAAGAATGTTATCTTGTAGGTCACCAGGTCATACTTCATTTGTTAAAAAGTTGATGCCAGGGACTGCATAGTAGAAGCCATTTGCAGTACATATTAATGGACCTTCAAACCCTAGGGAAGATACTAAATCTTCTGGGCTTCACTATACTTTACTTGCACAAGAATCTGTTATGTCTGAAAAGCTTTAACCACAGCTTTATCAGCTCTTGGTTTTAGCTGTGAAACCCCCTGACCCAGCCTGAGACATATTGACTAAGGTAGCAGCCTTCACAGGCACTCTTACCCCAGTGCCAAGCACATCCGTGATGTGATGTGAGCTTCTTGTGTTCTGTTTTCCTGCATCCTGCCCAGTTCAGAAGGTATAAGTGAGGGTGAGCCTCAAGGAAGCAGGATCCATAGGAGCAGAGACCAGAGACCATGTAGACCAGAGGGGAGAGGTGTTTCCTTGCATCATTATGGATGCTCAGATACAGCAAAGGCCTCTACTCTGCCTTGGGTTCACTGTCTTTTCAGGAAAACACAGAATTTCCACTCCTTCTGAGGATGCATTTCTATTTCCAGGGCAATAGAAAAAGACCCCAAACAATTGGCAATTCAGCTATTAATTTATTTTTCGTTTCTAGTTAAATAGAACATTAAAAATGAAAAAGCAAGGTCTCTTATTTAAGTAACCAAAATACGACACTTGACAAAATATGAAAATCAAGGAGTAACAGGCCCATTACAAGCTTTTCAGCAAAATCTTTCTTTTTAATTTTCTTCTCTTTTTGCTGTAACGCTTTGGAAAAGTCACTGACTCTTCTGCTGGCTTCCAAGTTTTGATTTTTTTTTTTGGTCAACAAAAAAATTCACATCTCTTTATTAGTTTTTCGAGGCAGACCTATCACATGCACAAGTCAAACGGAATGATCGAAGTTTATGCATAGGCATTATTCAGAAAATCTTCAATAGGCACTAGCATTGTGTGACACTTCAAACACTGTGTTATCTGAATAACCCTGGCTTGATTTCTGGCTGGAGATGGCTCTCTGGCATCAGGGAGGTGAGAGCATGAGTATAGTAAGGGATTCCAGATTTAAAGAGTATTGTGAATCTTAAAATCATTTAACTGTCTGAAGCTATTTCATCTCCTCATATCAATTTCTTGAACTTTGCAATTCCTTGATTTCCCCCCAATCTTAGTGAACTAAGAGATAATGAAAAGTTTTCCCTCAGGCTGATGCTGAGGTTATGTCTTCCCACCCAAAAAAATGCTGAAGTGCTCACGCAGCTTATCCTGAATATTGTGATTTATAGCTTGATTTTGCTTTGCCATAAAATGTCAGGCTTTAGGCTATGCCTGTAAACAACAGGAGAAGCTCAGCTGTCCATAGCGCAAACCAAAAGCAGAAACCTTGGCAGCCCCTCAGGTGTCACTGGCAAGTCCTGAGCTTCTCATCATTGTGTTCTGTGGACATAAGCTGGAAAACATAATGTCAGTGTGCCCCAAAGACTCCAAGAATCTAAATTGGTTCAAAAGGTGTAAAAAGCAAGTCAGGATTCATAGGGTAACCATGTCACTTTAGCATATTTATTTATTTATTTATTTATTTCCAGGACTGGCAGCTAACTTTAAAGAGAGGTTGCATATCAGACACAAACTGACTAGTTTCACAGACACAGAAGACACCGTTTCTGGTATGTGGCTGGTACATACCTGACAAAGACTCTGCACAGCCGGAGTCAGTGTTTTAGGCAGGCAAGGAGTCCTAACATTCTCTGCTTTTTCCTAGGGCCCAGCTCACAAAGCTATGAGGTACTTTGCAGTGCTTGATTTCCTGGTAGGCAGTGATCGTTCTCGGATAAAAAGTGCAGATGAGAAAGTAATTCAGAAAAACAAGGTGCACTGTGTCTGAAGAAATCACAGACACTGGGTGGCAGGAACAGGATTTGAAGCTCTTGGACTGGTGTTGCAATGAAGAGGAGAAGGTTTTACTTGCAAGTTTATTGGCCTGCCCCTGCGGCTTCCAACTCATGTGGGTGACTAAGCCTGAGATTAAGCTACAATACTCCATGCAGTCATGTTCTTGCATCCCTATGCAGTACGAAGGGGCAGGGCCATACGCAGGGAAGCATCAGGCTGGCTGTATGCCAGCCCCTGAGGCTCACACACACTGCAGGGTCCAGCAGCTTTCCTGTGAGGACACCAGCAGAAGACAGCACTTAGGGAGGCTCTTCTTCCAGTGGTAGCAAAGTGCTTGGGCTCACTTCCCTGTTGTCCCACTGTGGTTGTTATAAGCCACTCATATGCTTTGTTTCTGGTTTAAATAGCTCCTGGCATCAATGTGAGCATCCTCCAGGGCAGGATGAGCCGCTGTGCTTCTCACATGCATGCCAGCATGTGAGAAGCAGTCAGGGTAATGAGTGGCAATAGCATTAGTATCTCTGGGAAAAGTCAGCTGTTCTTTCAGGGGGAGTTTCCCAGTGATTTCTTCATTTCCAAAAATGTGAGCACTAATGCATAAAGGGAAGTGATGGAGAGAAGAAAGCTAAACATCAGTGCACACTGCTGAATATAAGAGAGTGAGCCATGGAGAACATCTGCAAACCTGGAAGATTAAACCCCTTAGAATAAGGGTAATTTTGCAGAGGAACACCTACTTTATTTTACCTTCTGTTGAGAGTAATAAAATTGCACATCTTTCTAGTAATTTAGTGACTAGTAACCTTTATAGACTGTAAAGAGACTGGTGAGGGAAAGGTGCTTTTTTTTTTTTTTTGTCAGGTTTAGGAATATAATTTTGAAACAAGAATGGGCCTTCACTGGCATCAATCACCTCTCTCCAGAAAAGATACGTAGCAGCAGAAAGCTGGCCATCTCAAAGACTGAAAGAGGTCACAAAGACATAGAGCTTATATACATTTGCAGCTGAAATATGTAATGAATCTTGTCCACAGAATCGTTAGATACTATGAAGCAGATATGAGATGCTTTTTTGGCAGCCTAATTTTTAAGCTTTAAGGATCTTCTGAGCATTCTTTGACAACCATAATGGCTCGTTAAAGGCTTGGCTTTTTAAGGAAATGTGACTGAAATCTGTGTCCATCAGTCTCTTGGCTTGCCTCGCACTCTTGAACAAGCTGGCTGATCCTACCAGAGTCAGCAAAAGCACAAAACATCTTGAAGTTACAAAGGTCTGAAAAGTTTCACAAAAAATGGCAGCTGTGGAAAAAAAAGGAAGCCTCAGATTAATACTGTCACTGAGGCAAAGGCTTCAACCACAAGAGCTATCAGCATGGACTGAACTAACCACAGTAGTTAGAGAGCACACAGTCATAGCCTTGAAGTTAGGGGATGTGGGAGAGAGTTGGGAGTCTGCAGAGTAGTAGCTGAGATAATTGCAGTAGAGGCAGGCAGAAGGAGGAACAGATGTAGGATGCAAATAAATGGAAAAGCAGTCATTATTTGTTCTGCTGTTATCATAACTGGTTTCTTTTTAACACAAATTAGAATTCCCAAACAGTCACAAACCTCCAGGAGCTGCAAGATGAAGTGAGACACCAGGTTTCATGACACCTGTGATAAGTATCAAGAGATCTGCTAATACTGCAGCACTGGAGCTCATTCTTGTGTTCCCACAGGGTCGCCCAAATGCTGAGTGGTAATACTGACTTCATTCAAAACACTGCTCTTTAGCAGTCCCTATGCTTGGTGCAAGGAAAGCATTAAAGAAAACACAGGTTACTAGTGTGAGAGTTCATTGAACTTCATGAGGTTCAACAAGGCCAAGTACAAGGTCCTGCACCCCTCTGGTTTGTTGACTATGCCACATGCAGGCACTTTATCTGGGCTGTTGGCTGTGTCACGTTCTTAGAGGGAACTGACAGCTACTTTTGTTTATAACACATTTAAAACTTTGTTCCAGTGTACCATAACCTTAACCTGTTTACCCTCATCCTGCTTATTTCTTCCAGTTACTGAGGATCATGAGTATGCCTAAAAGGCAGGGATGTCCTCTGAGTATACAGAGAAGCATAGTTGATCAATTTATTACTTGCATCATCCTTTTTTTCTACCACTTATTATTGAATTGACCATCATCCAGTCTTTATTTCTCCCTCAGCTCCCTGAGATATGTCAATAGCTCAAGCTACCTACAGTAACAATTCAGGCTGAACCAGCTGATTTTGTAATGAAACAGACTATAAATAGTCACGCAACCTCATAATGCAGGTTGGTTACAAAGACAGGAGAAGGGCCATAATGGATAGCTGCTAAGCAGAAAAACCTAATCTACTACAGGCTACTTCCAGGGGATTGTGTGTCCGTATCACAGTATGTATATTACAGATAGTCATAGAGACTAAGACTACATCTACAAAGTATTTTCAAGGGAAGCAAAGCTCCAACCTATCTCTTAAATCTCAGCCTGTGTGGCTTCCTCAGAGACACACAGGGAATTGTGATGGAGTAGGAAATTGAATTAAGCTTCCCAGGTAGCAAGTCTAAATTGCATTTTTTTTCAAAGTTGGAAGCCAAGTTAGATAAACAATTTGCAAGTAAGCACTGCACAGCAGTGGAATAGAAAAGTTTCCATTTATTTCAAAGTACAGAAACTTTTGTGAACTGCAGGTGTGACAGATTAACACTTTAATGGGAGCCACATGTTTTGCATCCTTTATGTCTGACTCCCGCTCAGATTGAGAAATAAAATTGTTTTGACATCTGAGGAGGACATGCTGTTCTTTCTGAATATAGATCAAGTTGCCTGTGACATGTAAATTAAACTCATCTAAGTAATTTTTTTATAAAGAAATATGATCAGAAAGAAGAGGCAGAAGATTTTGCACGCTTATGGGCTATCCTAGGAGTCCACTCCTAATTACAGAGTCTCTATGCTTATGCTTAGGTGTAGTTCTGTTCAGAACAACATATAAGTAACATCTAGAACATAATGCTTTCCCCTGATGCTGGCTGTAATTGATCCCATTCATTGATTCTGCCAGCCCTGTCTGGTCTAATTTTTGGAAGACGTTTACATATATATTCACATACCTTATCACTAATGTACACTGTTTTTCCCCTCGTCTGCTTAAATGTGTGTCACAGACTTCCTGTACTGCTAATGAAATATTTCCAAACTGCCTTCACACTGCTTCTATGAATTTCAATTTTTCTATTTTTCTGTTCAGTCTGTTCTTAGTTAATTTTCCCAGTTAAAGAAAAATCATTCTGTACTTTGAAGTTTTGTGCTAGAGACAGCTATGCTAAACTCTAAGGATGCAGAAGAAGACATGTTAGGCAAATAGAACTAGATTCCAGTTTCTTCCAACAAACATTCCCTTAATGGCACTGTCACTTCTCAGACTCTACAAACCTCTGCAGTGCTATGCAGTGTTCTGCCTCTGTGCACCTTCTTCTCCCTTTTGTGGCAGACTGGTTTGCTTCTGTGTTAACATGTCTTTTCTTCTCATTGTCAAGTCCTGTCTCATGCTGTTGAGCAGCTTGTCCCCTCGTGTTTTGTCATTTGGTCCTATCCATGCTTTCTTCTACCCTACTGCAACATTCAGTGACTGCACAGAAGTCATGGACACAGATGCTCACATCTGAATTTGCACAGCTTTCTCCCTTTTTCTTACCATGCAAATCCCTACATGTTCAGCATTCACATATTGTTGCTTGTCTGCACAAAGCTAGTGTTTGTATACACAAAAGCCACAGGTAGTAAGTTTCTATTTGCCAAAGAGTTTGTATATATTCACTAATTCTGTCTCCCAAGGAACAAAGTGAAAGAAGTGGCAGCGTGGGAAGCTTTGTTTTGAGGAGATCTTGTAACTTTTCCATTCACATTTTAGTGGTCCCATCCTTCTGAAAGAGTCCTTGATTCAGAATGCCACACATAAAAAAAAAAAGCACCTGGGGTTTGTGATACTTCATAGCATGGGGAAATTCCAGAACATAGTGAGGCAGAGATGCTTGAGTAGATGGGGACATTCCAGATGATCCAGAAAAAGAAATATCTGTATCCTTTTCTTCTGGGCCTTGATGCTGTGGTTCTTTTATGAGTATTTGGCATCTAATTCCTGAAGCGTTGTGATTTCTGTGACTTTCATTTCCTTTAAGTCCCACTTACTAGGGAGCTACAAAAGCTCCCATAGGGCAATCCACATGTTCTGAAACATAAATGAGGAGGGATGTACAACATTCAACGTTTAAGAGGGATTTGATTTGTCTTCTGGTTTCTGCTTACAGAAGCAAAAAAAACTCAAAACGAGGGTGCCATTCTCATGATTATAGAATCATAGAATCATAGAATCATTTAGGTTGGAAGGGACCTACAAGATCATCAAGTCCAACCACCGAGCCACCAGGGCTCCAAAGTCCTCTGCTAAAACAGATCAGAATCTGTCAGGGTTGGAAGGGACCACAAGGATCACCCAGTTCCAACCCCTCTGCCATGAGCAGGGACACCTCCCACTAGATCAGGCTGCCCAGATCCTCATCCAGCCTGGCCTTAAAGACCCCCAGGGATGGGGCCTCAACCACCTCCCTGGGCAACCCATTCCAGGGTCTCACCACTCTCATGGTGAAGAACTTCTTCCTCACATCCAGCCTGAATCTGCCCACTTCCAGCTCTGCCCCATTCCTTCTAGTTCTGTTGTTACTTGAGATCCTAAAAAGTCCCTCCCCAGCTTTCTTGTAGGCCCCCCTAAGATACTGGAAGGCCACAATACGGTCACCTCGGAGCCTTCTCTTCTCCAGACTGAACAGCCCCAACTCTCTCAGTCTGTCCTTGTAGGAGACCTGCTCCAGCCCTTGGATCATTCTTGTGGCCCTTCTTTGGACACGCTCCAGCAGGTCCACGTCCCTCTTGTAATGGGATTCTATGCTTTCCCTCAGGCACATGGTGTGTGGGTGGGAAAAATGAAGCCACATAGTCTGATGCAGGCTACCTTCTTTCTCTCCCTTAGCATGCCTCCATCCATATTTGGTGTTTTAATAGACCAAGGTGATAAATCAGTTGGAATGACCCTGACAGCAGCTTTACCCTAGAAACTAGCTTGGGTGGCAAGAGGGGAGAGAGAGAGTTCATGGAGAAAACACCAGTGTGATCATGCAGATTTCAAAAACAGACTCCTTATTCTGTTTGGCAGAAATGTCTTCTGTGCAGAGTTGATACTACATGCCACTGTACACCTCCCAGCCCCCGCCAGCACATGAAAGCCATGTCAGCCATGCCTGAGCAAGGCAAAAAGTGACTTCCATTCAAAGCATGCAAAGAACCCTGGCAACTGCAGATGTAATTATTTACTCTGTCTTCCCTTTGTTCTCTTGACAGACTGGTAAGTGCATAAGTGCATTCATGGCATTCAGGGAAGGCTGACCAACTCAGGCTAAAAGCAGTAGCAGAGAACAAAAGAGGTTATGGTCTTAGTCTCCCAATGAAAGGGGGAGTTTGACTCAGGTTCCGAACAACCTCATAATATAAAAGATCATCCTAAGGTAGGGAATATATCTCACCAGGCACAGACAGAGATGCATATGATCATAAAATGTTTAATTACCATTGGAAGATTTAAGCCCCTTCAAATAGCTTTCAAATAGCTTCTCAGAATGAAAACAACAGAAGGCATGCATCAGGTTTATATCCTATGCTCTCCTCTTTGGATGAAGAAGTCATGGACTTTCTAAGGTATACGCCTGTGATTTTTAACATTCTTCTGCTGTTGTGCATATCCTCCTTTCATTTTCTACAACTGCAAAGAGGCAAGTTTGGGAGGTGAGCACCAATGTATGGAAGACCAAAGATAACTTCTGTGAATCTATGGAAATGTTGTTCACTTACAGGAGAGTTTCCACAAGGAAAGAGCTAGGGAAAGCCAGCAGATATCACCAGTTCTGAATGCTCTTTGAACATCTTGCAGTTGAATTTTGGGACCAAAACAAGGTGAGGCATCCTTTCATTTGCCTTTCTGGCATTTAGATTTCATAAACATTGGGGTTTTTTTATTTGTTTGTTTTTGGTTTTGCTCTCTTGTTTGAAAGCTAGTTAAGATGACAAGAAACAAGAATGTGAGACTTTTATAAAATCTTGATACTGAGCAGTGCAATATTCAGCCTTAATTTCACACTTTTGACCAGGGACAAAGCAACTTTTATGTTAATAAAAAACCTCCACCAAATACCATGTGTCTGATAGCAGAATTAGCAGCAAGGAGCCTCCGGAGAGCCATCATCTCTCCAGAATTCAGTTCTAGTGCCAGCTTAGCTCAAATAAAATCAATGTGAGGATTTGTCCCAATTCCAATTAGTCCACATCATAGATCAGTATATCTGGCAACTGATATAATAAATTTAAACAAAAGATCTGAGTGGATATTTCAAGAAGCTGAGCAGCCCCTATTTCTGTTCAGTTAGATGTCGTTTGAGCATACCTGGCACCTTGCAGGAATTTATTCCCTAGAGCAGATGAAGGCTGACTCTGACAGAGAAGTAGAGGGTGAGGAGAGGGAGCCACAAGCAGCTGAATCTCTTCAATGTTCCTGAGCATCATTAAAAATAAGGGTACCTGAGGAATGTAAATGTAGAAGACATATAGGTCAAGACTTCAACTGTGGTTTTTCAGATGTAAAATCTAGTTTCTTTATGCAATATCTCTAGCTACATTATTTGGATGTAGTCCTGGGCAGAAGAATTGGAAAAGTATTTACAACATTCAGAAGACCCTTTAACATCCATTCACTTGGATGTTCTAGTTTTGCACTGAGGGGATGAGGGCAGAATAATTCATGCTTGAACTTTGCTCACTGGAAAAGTAACATCATTGCTTTTGCAAAAGAGAATGAGAATAACTTTGAACAAGTTCTGGCCAAGTTCATACCAAAGGTGCTGAACTCTTCTCTGTGAAGAGGTCTCATGTAGCAGAGATCATTTTGTACTGCATGCTGATATTTCCTCCAAATTAAGTTAAACTGGCATTCTGCCTCACAAGCTAAAAAATATTAAACCTGACACTCTGCTTGTTTGTTCTCAGTTCAGAATGTCTACAGCTACCCTTTTTGTGACTTCTCTGTTGCTGCTGGGTTTCCACTTAGATTGCTTAGATGTCCTTTCCCACTATTCTCAAAATCTCTGCTGGCCCCCAAGTGACTCCTGTACTGTGACTCATGGGCTTCTTTCATCAGGAGGCAAACTAATGGTCCCCTTCGACACATGCTGGATGTGCTCTGCACAGCTCCAGGGTTTCTGCTGTTGCTAATGAGATTTTTCTGTAGGGCTGTGAAAGATCATTAAGAAGTGGTTTCTGAAAGCCCAATATTAGTTTTTCAGTGCTTAACCAGGGGTGCCTCCTAACTGCTCAGTGCCAATGATGTCAGGATGGTTGCTTTGCTGGTAAGGTGATCAAGGATCAGCTCATTTGTGTCAACACACAGGCTCATCTTCTTCTAGATTGGGTAGTTTTGAACTTCTGGAGAGATTAAAAAAGGAATGATACTTCAGCTGAGTGATACGTGAAAGCCTTGCCAGAAGTTAATGGTATAACCTGCCTGCACGTAGAGGGAATTCCTACCTCAGTTAGATATCTAGTCATGGAGGTAACAAAGAATATTATCTGAGAGAGGTGCTTCAAGAGAAATACCTGTCCATGAAGACAAAGTGGATGGTACTAGGTGGTGGTGAGCTGGAGAAAATGGTAACTATTCTTAGGAGATAGCTCTGTGGGCTACTGCTTGTGGAGCTGATCAGAGAACGGGAAACATGGGGAAGAGAATATCCACTCCTGAAGCAGTAGCAGTGGAGAATGCTAGAAGAGCTATGGGGCAGTGGGCACGTAAGAGCTTGGGGAAGAAAAAGGAAAAGCTCTCTGAGATGTTTTTCATCAGTACAGTCAGAAAGGGTTCAAGAAGACTGTGGATAAAAGACTCAGCCAAAGGAATATGTGGAATTAGTCCAGGGTAATAGAAAAGTGCATACTTCAGTTGCTCAAGAAAACATCCTTTCCTCACAATTCAAAGCTGACAAAGACCTTAGATTTCCCTACTCCCTACTTGAGAAGATATGAAAAGGGTATGAAAACCCTTACTTCAGGGAAAGGGAAATGCTGAGATACAGAGCTGAAAGACGACTTAACTATCTGAAAAGAATGAAGAAAGTTGGTGGATTACTGTTTCCAGGACTTTCTTTTATATAGGAAGGAGAAAGACTGAAAAGCATCACTGATGGGGAATGCTTCATAGCTTTTGCAAGAGCATGAGAAAAGATGACCCTGATGGACGCACTGTGTCTTTAAGAGGACCTTAGCAGGAAAAAAGTGTATTTGAGTTTAAGAGGAAGCTTAAGTTCTGACATGCTGATCTATTAAACTTCAAAAACAGGCATGCACTTCACAGAGCTTTTCCAGAACAGTGGCAGTACTGTCCAAAGGCTCGGCGCTGAGGGATTTCTGAATACCACATCTGAAACAAACCAGAGATTTGTCCTTCTTTGTGAAGTGAAGCAGGTAAAATCACTACAGTGCTCAAATAGTGGGATCATAGATGAAAGGTAAAACAAGTTTGAATTCTGATTTGCTCTATGTAAAGTGATGGGCAAAAGCTGATAAAAATTACATGATTGCAGTATTTTTTACAACACTGTTGTCAGGCAACGCTTCTAAAACTTTAATTGAAGAGTTGGCTAATTATGAGACTGTAATACAGACCTGCATATTCTCAAATTAAAACTAAGATGTATGAGTAATTATATATTTTACCTAAAAATACAAAAAAAACAGGTGAAAGATACCAAAGAGGATCTGGGGTCAGAGAGCTATTTTAACAATTTCCAGGAACTGGTGATGTTCCTGTTTAGATAATCACCATCGGGTATCTTAGAACAGGGATAAATGTAGGAACAAACATACTGGCAAGGGCAGGAGGCCAAAATGGTCACACATGAGGATCTCTTAGGGGCACAGAGGAAATCTGAGCATAGGTTAGAGATGAAGAATCCAAAATGTCTCCTCATTAGTGCTCTTGTGATTGTTTTCTCTCTTCCTGTAAGGACAAACTATCCCCGAAAGGTTTTAAATGCTGGTAAGCAGAAGTGATGACAGAAAGGATATATTCACATCTCAGCCATGGGAGGAGTAAGCCTGTTCTTTGGAATTTACGTCTGCACATATACTGTTTCCATTAAAATGGAAATATTTCCCACCACTTAGAGATCTTTTTTTCTTGGTTGCATCAAATATTTTCTTGTCTTCTTGCTGCGTCAGCTCTGTTTCTGGCGTGAATTTCTATGGGCACTTGTGTGTGCCTACATTTAATTCTTGCCTTAGGGTATGGTTTTGGCAACCTGACAGTTGGCATGTGTTGGGCACCCAGGGCATTTCCCTGGGAAACAGACTTTCCAATAATATATGTTTCACACTGATAACATTTAGATCTGAGGAAAACCAGCAGAAAAGTATGGCCAGGAGCCTTTGACAATTTTGGAGAGAGCCAGAGCTCCAGGCTACAGCTGCTCAAAAGAGCCTAAATTAACTAGAAAGGAAGGAGGCTTTCTGCAAACCTTTAGCTTTGGAGGAAAGCTAAAGCAGGTACTTTCAAATCATCACTTGCAAGCCTGCAAGGACAGAAAACGTAAAATGACTCTTGGGTGAGGCAGTTGCCATGGGGAAACTCATCTTTAGCCTAGCCATGTGAATCAGCAATTTGAGAGTGCTGCTGTGCGTATATGCACAGCAAACTAGGGATGCAAATGTAAGAGGCAAAGAGGGGGACCTGATAAGCTGAACAGTTTTGGGGGCCCTAACCCATACTGCCATAGAGGGTCAAAGCCAAGTCTGTCTTCAATAAGTCTTTTTGTGAGCAGCAGGTTAAAGGCAGTCTAGTTACCCATGAAACCTTATGAATTGGTTCCTAGGAATATGAAGGTCCGTTGACTCTCCCTCTTCATGTTTTGCTTCTGTCTGTATAGGAACAGTATCTTTTTCTTCTTCAGAACTGTCAACAGCAATGCAAAAGAGATTAAAATATTACAGGTGAGTGATGATTAATTTAGCTGAAATCAGATAAGGAGTTCAGAAGTTAGGGGTGCTTAGTACTTGAAGAGAATAAACAAGTAGACATGCAAAATGTGATTGCATAAGTATGGTTGGGGGTTTTTTTGTGTTTTTTTTTTTTTTTTTTTTTTTTTTTTTCACTTCAGGAAGCAGCCTAAAATCTGTTTGTTGGCAGATGAAAGGCGTACTGTTGTTGTTGCCACTACTGCTCAGGATGAAATCCTGGAGAAAGTAAGTATAGCTATTAGAATAATAAGCCTGGGACAAGACATACTCTGTTTCATTCACCAGTGTAGGACACAGCTTGCAGAGGTGGGATGATTCCTAAGGTCATACAAAAGAAAAACATGACTAGAAGGAGTAACACATGTAGTTTACTCATAGAAAAATCAAGAAAGAGACTAAAGATATATTTATATAGGGCTCAAAATCAGTGACACTGAAAAAACCAAGACTTGTGATGCTAATGAGAAATATCTGTCAATTTATCATTTTTTGTGGGCTGGAAAAACTAGATACCTCTTTTTTAAAAATTGTATTATTCTCAATTGGCTGTGAGAACTTAAGACAAAAACCAAAAAAAACCCTGTGTAAACAGACACTGATGACAAAGCAGAGAGGTAGCAGAGAGAAAAGCAAAAATAAAACCCAGTTCTGAGCTGTGTCCCAAGATTGAGTACAACTTCACAGACGTGATACAGCATATCTCTTGAAGGAAAACAATGGCAGTAATTAAATGGCCCTCTGGTTGTGTAAATAATCCTCCTCATCATTGGGTCACATATAAAGAAGGAGGTGGCACCTTTCTCTACAGACTAGAAGTAAGTATTTGGCTTAGATGAGTGTGCACTCCTCTGGATAAAAAATTGGCCAGATGGCTGGGTCCAGAGAGTGATGGTGAATGGAATTAAAATCAGTTGACGGCCAGTCACAAGTGGTGTTCCTTAGGGCTCAGTACTGGCATCTGTTCTCTTTGATATCTTTATCAATAATCTGGATGAAGGGATCAAGGGCACTCTCAGTAAGCTTGCAGACAACACCAGGTTAGGTGATCTGCTTGTGCGCAGAGAAGCTCTACAGAGGGATCTAGACAGGATCGAAAGACTGAAGCCAATGGTATGAGAGTCAATGAGACCAAGTGCTGAGTCTTGCACTTGGGTCACAACAACCCCATGAAATGATGCAGGCTTGGGGAGGCTGGTAAGCTACCTGGCAGAAAAGGGCCTGGTAGTGTTGGTCAACAGCCCAGCAGTATGCCCAAGTGGCCAAGAAGGCAATGGCATCCTGGCTTGTATCAGAGATAGTGTGGCCAGCAGGACTAGGCAGGCATCGTCCCCCTGTACTTGGCGCTGGTGAGGCCGCACCTTCAGTACTGTGTTCAGCTTTGAGCCCCTCACTACAAGAAAGACATAGAGGTGGTGGTGCACATCCAAAGAGCAACAAAGGTGGTGAAGAGTCTAGAGCCCGAATCTTATGAGGAGTGTCTGAGGAAACTGGGGTTGTTTAGCCTGGAGAAGAGGAGGCTGAGAGGAGACCATACCACTCTCTACAACTACCTGAAAGGAGGTGTTAGTGAGGTGGCGGTTGGTTTGTGCTCCCAAGTAGCAAGTGATAGGACAAGAGGAAATGGCCTCAAGTTGCACCAGGGGAGGTTTAGATCAGATATTTGGAAGAGTTTGTTCACTGAAAGGGTTGTTAAGCACTGGAATAGGCTGCCCAGGGAAGTGGTGGAATCACCATCCCTGGAGGTACCTAAAAGACATGTAGTTGTGGTGCTTAGGGACATGGCTCATTGGTGACCTGACAGTGCTGGGTTAACAGCTGGACTTGATGATCTTAAAAGTATCTTCCTATCAGAATGTTTCCATGTTTCTAAGTGAGATAAACAGCCTTATGATGTCTATTTTACACAAAAAGGCCTAAAAGAAGCAAGAAACACAGCAGTTTGAAAGACTGTGCCCCTCCTGTGTTGGGTCACAGAGTTCACTCACTTTCTGACAACCCATGTGCTCAAACTGGGCCTCTCTATGTCCTTCCTCCCAGAGTCCCATCAGTGCTCCTGGCAGACATGAAACACAACTGTTGTTTTCTGTCTTCATCGCTGAAGTAGCCTTTCTTTGACTTACTGGCTTTTTATCACCAGCCAAGCTGTGTTTCTCTGCTCCCTGTGTTTAGCTGTTGCAAATCTTTGCGAACTGATGGGGTTTTAGAGTGATCAATTATCTGTGAGTAAGCAGCTCAACTGAAGGTATCATGCACAATTTATTTTATCTCAGATTAGAGTATTTAATCTCAGTTTCTTAAAACAAGGGAAAGACTGTGCATTTCCAGTCCAAACTGCCTGTCAATTGGGTAGTTAAGGATACATTTTTGGTCTATGATAGTTAATGAGTAAAACTCATTGGAAGTAAGATTTAGCCCATGGCAAAATGTCAATAAGAGTAATAATTGCATGCCTGGAAAACCTGGACTTTTGTGCTGATGTTAAACATACAAATTCTTTACAGCTCCTCATTTAAGTCAATGTCCAGTTACCCTGTATCTTTATATAAATTACCTTGGAGAAAATAAGGCCTTCCTTTCCAAAACTCTTACATTTCCCTTAAAAGTACAGATAGTTGAAAAACAAGAAAAAACCACGCTTTTTTGGTGCCTATTGGTTTTGCCAGATTCAGCTGACCCTTTAGCTGCATGTGGAAGCTTGTCAGGTTATTTCTAAATACATTTTAGAAGTTGTAGGTACAATGTTTTTGGTAAGAGTATTATTGGAAACACCATATACTTTGAAAGGCTGAAAAGTTATTCAAGCTAAGCTACTGAAGTCATCTTTGCAGGGAATAGAAAGTGAAAAATGTCTAATATATCTGAACAATCTCGTCCAGGCAGAAGCTCATCCCAGAAGTCCTATGACCACTGCCCAGATCTCCGTGGCAGTTCTCTGTGATGGCCTCTCCTAAGGATTTGCACAGTAGTGTGGGCAGAGGCTTCTCACTTTGGGGACAGCCAAATAAATTAATTCTGAACTGCCTTCTGGGGCTTTTCTGTCAATCGAATCATTGTAGCACTTCATGGGAGTGGTCTTCCTGTGGATGAAAGCCTCTGGATGGAAGCCTGTGCATGGGGCTTGTTGCTCAGGCAGTGCAAGCCCATCACAGCTCTCAGTGCTTTTTCAGAGCTTGTTGTTTTCATCTGGGAAGTGAGTTGAGTGGAGGTATTGTTTCTTTCCTGCAAAGAGCATGACAGTGAACCCCTTGGGCATAGTGGGAGCCAAATGCCCATGTTTTTTAGCGGTGTACAACAGTGTCAGGCCTGGCTGTACATAAGTACAACTATAGGCTGTTGGCTTTTGAAAAGAAAAATACAGCAAAGGCAACGGGAAAGCAAAACAGACTAGCTAAAGGGACATCACCATGCTACTGCAGACTTCAAGGCACTTACCAAAATCAAGTGCATGTTGCAATTGTCTAAGCATAGTGTGTGTGACTTCACATTTTGCAGACACAGACATGTCAGCTGCACGAATGCTTTTATAAATCTCCTGTAACTGCTGGGAAAGTGTCTGGATGATGAAGCCCCTCACATATGTCTGAGTATTGCTCAAGGGACCACAGGCTGACTGATGAACTTGTTTGTCCCGCAGCATTGATAAGGCTGGCAGTGCTTTACAATTGCAGCAGCCCATCCAGAATGCTGTAGTGAATATGTCTTGTGCTGGGTAGTTAATACCTGCATGAATCACTCTTTTAATTTACATGCCTTTTTCAGCCTTTTGTATTGCCCAAAATCTTGCACCTCCAAACCTACCCAGTGGTCAATCCCTATTATTTTTTTTTCTCTTGTAAAGTAATTTTATGAATAAAGTCAGGCTGCATTTGGGAGCCTTCGTAGATCCTTTATCTCATAGATTGCTTTAAAGGCTGAGAGATTTGGGGCTTTTTAGTCTGGAGAAGAGAAGACTAAGGGGGGATCTAATTAATGTGTATAAATATGTGAGGCCTGGCTGTCAAGAAGAAAGGGGCAACCTGTTTTCACTTGTACCCTGAGATAGCACATGGGGCAATGGATACCAGCTGGAGCACA